>NC_138771.1:645583068-645670568 GCF_965119305.1 Pelophylax lessonae
GATCAGGTCCCCCTGAAAAACTGACAGGCAGACCTGATCGGAAAGCCTAATCCTTTGCTTGTTGTTGGAAAGTCATCACAGTCCAGATGGGTGTAGTTCTCCGTGGCCGAGGAGTTTGGACTCTAGCGAGAGCAGCAGCAGGTGTGCATCAACCTTCTCTCAAATGTAATGGAAGAAGAACATTTACTATCTAGGACATGACTTCAAAAAAGCGACTTCAGTAGTGCATATTAAGACGGCTCTCATTCATTTACATTGAATTTGTAATGACCAGCGCCTTGGGGCGACTTGAGGTCGCATAAGTCGCGTCCCAAGTCGGAGTAGTGTGAACCGGGTCTAATAAAAAGTAAACATAAATAAATAAATATTATACTTACTTTGTTACATTGTCATTTTTTATGACGTAGTTAATCATTTTTTTAACACATAATGCATCAATAAATATGTGTTGTACCTTTTTTAGATTGGCAATATGCCTGGATGCCCAAACCAAAGTGCACAATATGAATTCCATATTTTGGCATTCTCAACTTCTCTAGTTGGACAACTTTTGATCTTCATTGGAGGCTTGTTAATATATCTGATGACCATCATTGGAAATGTCGCAATTTTTACTCTTGTCTTCACAGCACCCAAATTACACACCCCGATGTATTTCTTTCTTTGCAACATTTCCTTCTTAGATGTAGGATCCACCTCCAACTTCATCCCAAAATTATTGATGATTTTAATTACGCAAGATCACAAAATTTCCCTTCATGGCTGCATAATTCAGCTCTTTTTCTTTGTGTTTTGTGCTGTTAGTGAGCTCCTAACTCTGACATCAATGGCGTATGACCGTTATCTGGCCATATGTAAACCTTTGCAATATTATCTAATCATGAGCAAAACTTTGTGTGTGTCACTGATTGTTTTTTCTTTGTTTACCGGAGCATTAAACTCATTGATGCATGCCATACTCACATCTCTATTATTTTTTTGCACTTCTCGTGATATCAACCATTTTTTTGTGAGCTTAACTCGCTGATTTCACTTTCAAATAGTGACACTAACAGCAGGAAGCTTCTAATTGCTTTTGAAGACATCATATTGGCCTTCATACCATTTGTACTCATCATTACCTCCTATGTTTTTATCATTTCCAACATTTTGAAGATCCAGTCTGGGCAGGGACGTCTCAAGGCTTTCTCCAGTTGCACCTCCCACCTTATCACTGTCCTGTTATTCTGTGGCCCGAGCATTTTTCTATACATAAAGGAAGAGTTTGAACATGCCAAAGACCAAGACAAGTTGCTCCCGGTACTTTTTCTTGTTGTAGTCCCAATGTTAAATCCTCTGGTGTACAGTTTAAGAAATAAAGATATTTGGGAAGCCATTGCAGCCCTAAGAAACTACAAAAATAAGATTGTCTAGTCATGAAATAAAGGCATCATGGTTTATTTATTAGGATAAAAAAGGAAACGGGAAGAGCGCCTTTAATTGCAGTGGTTTAATGGGTACAAAGCGCACAATAGTAAACTCACATTTGTAAATAAAAATAAAAGCTCATGTGGTGGAACAAGGCCCGGTGGTGATTGTGATGCGGTTCCACCAGATGAGCTTTTATTTTCATTTACAAATGTGAGTTTACTATTGTGCGCTTTGTACCCATTAAACGACACGAAACAAAATTGCACTTAGAGGCGCTCTTCCTGTTTCCTTTTTTATCCTCACATACAGAGTTGACTTCACTCTTTTGAAGAGCCTTGCCCTTTGTTGGTTATCCACCATCAGCCCACTTGGAACTTATTTATTTATGGACCTTTGTTCATGGACTCATGTTTTTGTATTTATATATATATATATATATATATATATATATATATATATATATATATATATATATGTGTTCTTTTAAAGTGGAGTTCCGGCCTCGGGGGTCAATTTGAGCTAAAAATACCCCCGGAACAGTCAGGGCTAGTACATTCCATAATGGATAGCCTCTGAACTGTTCCGGGTCACATTTACCTGTAAGAAGAAATACTTACCTTGAAAATTTCTTCTCCAGCGCTGCCATCACAGGTGTGGGCAGCTGAAGTCGCAGTGTCCCTCTTCGTGTCCTCTTCCGTGACGTCGGAGTCCCACAATTCACTGCACCGGCCCAGCTCGTCACTTCCGGTGCAGGCGCGGCATCCCTGCACATCTTCTGGGCATGCCCAGAAGCTGTTTAGCAGTGAATGCCGTGCCTGCACCGGAAGTGACGAGCGGGGCCGGTGCAGGCGCATTGATTCCTGGGAGTGGTGACGTTCAGCTCCCAGGAATCATCACAAACCGGAAGTGACGGCGTGGGCCGCGGCCGCAGAGGGAGGAAGTGGAAGGAAGGTGAGTATATTTTCTTCTATAATAAAGGTAAGTAAACAAAAAAAAAAAAATCGCCAGTATCCATTTATTTTTCAGGTTGCCCTCAGCAAGAGGATGGCCCAAAATCAATTTTATCTTTTTTGAGGCCGGAACTCCGCTTTAACTTGTCCCATCTTGTTTATATACTAACATTACCTGTGGTTTATTTATTAAGGGCTCTTTCACATGGGTGGCTGAGGAGAGGTAAGAATAGGTAACTAACCCATCCAGGGGTCTGTGTGGCTTCCCTGTCACACCTAGACAGGATGGGCAGCAGGGGAGGGATTAAATAGAACCAATCAGCTGTATTTTCTATCTGCAGCAGCTGAAAGCCAGCTTCTCCTCCTCCCTCACTTGCCAGCGTTCAGCAGCCGCAGGAGGAAAATGCAGCCAATCCATTCTAGTAAGTATTGCCCCAGCTGCCTTTCCTGTATAGGTTCCACTTCTTTATGCTGCCTAGGCCCCACATCGCTTGCAGCTTCTCTCCTCTCCAACCGGCTGCCGTGGGGTATGGTTTCAGGATGGAGATCTGGAAAGGGGCTGGTAAAAATGTAATTTACCAGCCCCTTTCTTTTCTAAATGAACACATTGAGCGATGAGTACTGATCACTCACTGTGTAAATTCATATCTGAAGCATTTTAAACTGTATTTAATATACTTCACTTTGTGAATGAATAGGAAGTCGCTTGGCAGCAAAGAGCACTTCCCATTCATTAACTGTCCAGTGCAGCTAAGGTTGCACATAAAGGGACTGGGGAACCTCTGTCTTCAGTCTCTTTCTCAGTCTCAAAAGTGAGACACCAGCGGTATGTTTAGACCCCTGGTATTTCACCAAAGCCTCCCAATGGGTCGTCTAAAAAAATAAATAGTAAAAACAAAAAGATAATATTGTAAAAAATTATAAAAAACAGTAAAAAAAATAATTGAAAAAAATGAAATACAAAAAATTACTGACACCATCCACTGTCCTACTGACACCAACTTCTGCTCTACTGACACGTCCTCTGCCCTAGTGACAAAGAAAACTGCTCTACTGACTGACATCATTCACTGCCCTACTGACACCAACCTCTGCCCCACTGACACATCCATTGCTCTACTAACACAGTCCACTGCCCTACTGACACTGTCCACTACTCTACTGACACTGTTCACTGCCCTACTAACACTGTCCACTGCTCGACTGACTGACATCATTCACCGTCCTAAAGACACAAACTTTTGCCCTACTGACACTGTCCACTGCTCTACTGACTGACACCATTCACTGTCCTGCTGATACCATTCTCTGCCCTACTGACACCAACCTCTGCCCACTCACACTGTCTACCGTACTGATACTGTTCACACACTGCCAATTGCCCTAGTGACACTGTCCACTGCTCTACTGACACTGACCACTGCTCTACTGACACTGTCCACTGCTCTACTGACACTGACCACTGCTCTACTGACACTGTCCACTGCTCTACTGACACTGTCCACTGCTCTACTGACACTGACCACTGATCTACTGACACTGTCCACTGCTCTACTGACACTGACCACTGATCTACTGACTGACACTGTGCATTTTTAGGGTAGGCCAGCAGTTCGTACTTTTACAGTGACATTTGTTTTATTAATATAAGCATACTTGATGGGTACAAGAATGCTTTTGTTTTATTTATTTATGCCCCTTTTTCCCCTTCCCACTGTTAACACAATTTTTTAACACCAAAGCCAAGTGCACCTTACTACTACTCTCATTGATACATTTATAGACTTTTTTTTTTTTTTTTTTTACTAGTAATGGTGGCGATCAGCGGGTTTTAGCAGGACTGCGACATTGCAGCATACAAATTTGACACGTGGTGACACTTTTGGGGGACTGGTGACACCAATACAGTGATCAGTACTAAAAAAAAATGAACTGTTACTGTAAAAAATGACACTGGTAGTGAAGGGGTTAACACTAGGGGAGATCAAGGGGTTAAGTGTGCGACTTAGGGCAGTGATGGTGAACCTTGGCACCCACAGATGTTTTGGAACTACATTTCCCATGATGCTCAACTACACTGCAGAGTGCATGAGCACTCATACAACTATTTCCCAAAGACAACCTCTGGATATCGGAGGGAAGGGGAAATTGGGACCAACAGAGTCTCCATCCCTGTTGCATGAAGTGAAAAAAAGGGGGCAAAAAAGCCAGTTGGGACTTTATATGAGGTGTGGCCAGTCATGAATAAATATACATACATAATAAAAGGGACCAGAAGAAAAATAATACAATCATCTCTTTATTGAACTGTCTATAGACCAAAATTAAGGTACAACCAAATTGCTCAATGGAACCAAGTAACCCATGGTAATGGAGTAAACATGAATGAAGCAAAAATGGGCTTAATGGTCTAAGACAGAAATACATGGTAATGCTATATTCTCTTGGTACATACAGAATATTAGAAGATTATAAACAGAGGTCTTGGAAACATGATATAATAATGACTTGTAATAGATAAAATAGCCTGTGTAGAGCTCAACCTGGCACTGTGGCTAAGGCAACAACCTTAGCCACAGTGCCAGAAGAAAGCAGCGGTGCTTTAAGGGGTGTATTCAAGCCTTACCTCTGTGGGGAATTAGAAGGGGCCCCCAAGTTGCTAAATAAGAGAGGCCAGAAGTGGGTCTTTAATAGTTCTCTTCCTCTTTTCCAGTGACACCCTTTAATCTATCGCAGTGGTGAGGCTTGAAGTCACTTGATTTAATCCTCACATGCATGGGCAACAAAAAAACATAAAGGAGTGATATCTGCACTTAGAAAAAATCATAAACTGTAAAAATAAGGCAGCCAGCTACATAGGTAGATTACAAACCTAGAAAATATGTGTAAAGAGTAAAAGCAGCGCCAATATAAATTACATAAAAAAATATATAAAAATATATATGCAAAAGTCCATAAACTATAAAGCAGTCCCAGAATCCTTAAGAGGAAAGGGAGGAAAACAACCTGAGGTCTCCATGCGCCAGTGATTTAGTATGAATGGATAGGCACCCAGTAGTGACAGCCAAAAGGAATGCTTACCAGAAGCAATTGACCCTCCTATGACAGAGAGGTAAAACCAGGCAGAAAATCAACCGAGGCAAAGGATCGTCTGGAAGAATAAGATGACACAAACCTCCTACACAAACAATCGATCAAAAAGGCCTTCCCACACTCATAAGACTGAACAGTTCCAAGTATGTGCAACACTCCGTTCCTCAGTTCCCCAGCATTACCGATCATTGGTGATTCAATAAAAGTCCAGGTATTGGTCTGAGGCACATAGGACTGGAGGACCCCCACCGCCTTGCCCGCTTCATTCACTCCTCCAAAAACATAGATCTTCCCTCCACACACAGTGGCTGCTGCAGAGTGAACCGGTTTCGGAAGAGCTGCTACCGTCTCCCACTGGTTGATAATTGTATCATACCATGCTTAATAACTGTCATCCCTGACCCCGTAATGCAGTGGTTCTCAACTCCTGTCTTCAGGACCCAAAAAAAAACAGCCCAGTGGGGCGGGCCTTTAATAAGCCAGTCCTGATCGTAGAATGAGGTGATTTCAAGCCTCTCCTTCAAAGCAGATTAGGAGTGAGCACCCGGGAAGAAAGAAGAGTGCGCAGAAGCAAGACCCTCTTGGCTCACTTCTTCTTTCCCGGCAGTGCCTCATTCAAGCCTCATCTACACGGTAGTTGTGTAGGCCTTCACCCTACATGTGTAGCAAGTGACTATTACCAAAACTTTGAAATGACTCATATATATTATTATTTCCATCCTATGGATTATTTATTTATTACACTTGAACTTCTCTCTCTGTGCAGGAGGCTGGATGTGTGTGGATGGAGCACCTCTCTCTTGGGTGGGGGAGGGGATGCCAAACTGAGTCTATGTCCTGGGTGAAAGAATGTTTAGCTTTGTCACTGCTGTAGAAAACAACTTAGACGGCGGAAGGGAGAAGCACCGAGATGTCAGATGTGGTGCAATGTGAGGAGCATGCCAAGTGGAGAGAGTGGAGTGACATAATATGAGCTCATCGGTCTGCTGTTTCATTTTTCACTCTCCATTCACAGGGTAACAGAAAGTAAAAGTGAAACTGCAGCAGCGAAAGATATGGTCTTCTGCTCTGTCAGACAGGGCAGTTCTGTTTGGTAAATTTCTGGACTAGATACAGAAAAATACAAATACTTTGAAAGGTAAAGCAGCTCCTGTGTATGTATTTCATGAGTGTATTTATCTGTTAGCCTGGAGATAAGCTTTAAAAATAAAATGATGAACTGCAAGCTTGTTTGTGTCTCACTGGATACTTGCATGCAGGTTAATTCAATGTACAGACAATCAGTGAGATAAGTCAAGGACAACGATTGCCAGAAATCCCTGTACTTCATATTAAATCCTCAGGCAAACTTTCAGAAGAATGAACAAAAAAATAATATAAACCGGCCGATCTCCCGATTTGTTTATCACCTACCTAGTCAATCTCAATTGCTTTATTTTTTGTAAAATATGTTATACTTCAGGCTTGTTCATTTTTAAAACTTCCTTAGAAAATTGATAAATGATGTGCTGATTTCTCAAACTCAGATTTGCAGCTAATTTGGCCAATCCACAGCCAATGGATGCTTAATGTAGATCACAAAATCCATATGGCAGGTGAGGTCATCTTCTCAATGGACTGATTAAGGGATCTTTTTGGCCCCTTACTGCTTTACTTTGTGGTTGCAGAATGGGCAGCAAAACTCCTTAAAATCCACATCTTCTTTCAGATTTAGGCATGACTCATGCTGACCTCTGTGAACCATAAAGGTTGATGTAGCCCACTGTAACCAAAGTCTTAGAATTGGCTAAAGCTTAAATATGATCATCTATGCTGTTACACCAGAGGTGAGAAATTCATTTTCCCAAGGGGCCACAAAAGAAACTGGGACTTTTATGGCAGGCCCAAACATTATACAAAAAGAAAAAAGGAGACGGTGTAGAACCATCTCAGAAAGGCTGCATAGACTAGGGCTTACAGAAGGTTACAGTGCACAACTCAATTTTATTGGTGGTGGTCATAAAGAAAAAAAGGAAATAAATTCAAAAAGCAACACATAAAAATCAGTGTAATATATAAAAATACAACCAAATTACCTTGAAGACCCATGTGGGTATCAAGGTGATGAAGGATGGCACTACACACGCCCCTGTCCCACCCCATGGGCGTAGGGAGGGGGTGGGTCAGGGGTGTGTGTAGTGCCATCCTTCTGTGAGCCCTAGTCTATGAAGCCTTTCTGAGATGGCTCTACACCATCTCCTTTTTTTCTTTTTGTATCTTGTCCCACTTGGTTGCTTAGGGTTCCCCATTATAAATAGGCCGATAGGTACTGGTGAATGACTCCTCTTAGGAGGCCCAGGGCCAAACATTAGGCTGAACTGAATTCCAGGCCAAACATTACCCAATAATATGCCTTTAAAATTCAAATGTCTAAAATAAATCATAAGTTTCACAGTTACAATTCAAAACCATATAGAGAACCAACCTTCCCATAGGCACTCACCCACATTATATCTTTGTTGAATGCCTCCCATGGTCCACCCCAGTCACTGAAGGGGTGGTACTGTCCCTCCTTTATGGCTGAAGCTGCTTGGAAATGGACGGAATGCAACCACCAACATCTTGGTTACACAACGGACCACGACGGACCGCGACTTGTCAGGCTGACAAGTCGCCTGACAAGTCGTACTAGTGTGAATCGGCACTTAGGGTTTACAGTGTGAGGTTACAAAACATAGCAATATTTATAGGTTAGGAGCAGATATACCTCACAGTAGAGGTAGTCTGCAATGAAAGTTAAAGTTAAAGCATGAGAAGTCTATGGTTGTGAAAGTATAAGACCATTTCCTACTATTTAACATTGTAGAACTAGGGGATTTCGATACCTTATAAAATGAATGAGAGGAGCCCAAGGTGGTATAGAGGAGTTAAGAAGTTATCGGATCCAGCTTAAAAGGTAGCTCCTGTTGTAAGGTATGGAATCCCTTAATTCTGTGTTTTAATGCAGGAGGTTGAAAGGTCTATGACCCGACAAAACATGCTTATTCCCCTATATGAGAGCCTAGTAACAATACATTTCAGGCAACTGGGGGTGTCGGCTACCGTTAGACTTCAAGCTGGGGGAGTTTGCTTGAGCCTAACTGGGGGTGTCATGCCCTGCCAGGTTGATGTCTTTATCTGTGTATTCAGGACAACTGATTTATTCAGAATACTCTGCTGTGCGTCTCCCACCTACTACAGGGGGAGCGTCTCAAGCCCTAACCACAATCACACTACGAGTGGAGAGAATGGGAAAAAGAGACAGGGAAACAGTAGAAAGAAAGAAAGGGGGAACTAGCAGCTTTAAAGGGAAGTAGATGTCCTACCGAGACGTCTGAGGAAACATAGCCTAATTAAGTTCTATGAGGGTGTCAGAGAGAGTTTTCTACAAGTTTTATTCTCTCTTCCAAAGAAAACAGATTAGCATATTCTTATCATTACCTTGTGTAGAGATATGGTAATAGATGGTGTTTTAGGTTGTAGGCAGAGATGAGGTCAATAATTTTCACTAAAAATTGACCTGCCAAGGAAATTTTTATTTCTGCATACCCAGTCCTTATTTTTTTTACAACTGTGCCCCACGGCACAGCCCTGTCTAAAAGAGGAGGCAAACAGATCTGTCCTTGTTGCACTTTCACTTACAGGTCCATTTTCCACTATTGCTCTGAGAAGTAAATATAGCTCTAACCTTCCTGTCAAATTAAATAGTTGGCCAGCTTGAATAAAATTAATGCTTACCATTGTAGGGTGGTCTGACCCGCTGTGCTGCTTGTTCAACATACAGTAAGCCTTCATACATGAGTGCCAGACACTTCCTCTTTGAACCCGAAAATAAAAAAGCAACAGTCTTGTATTTTTTCAGATTAATAAAAGGCATTCTCCGATTGACAAAGGTAGAGAGGTGGGTAGATGCCATCTAACATTGTGATCTACAATGGTAAGCATTCATTTTAACCGAGATGGTCTAAACAATGTATTTAAAGTGGCAGGAAAGCATAAGTTCTGCTTTAGCGTTGAAAGGATAAGCCTATAACCTGTAGCACATGTGGCTCCTTGTGCTGCTTCTCTCTCCCTTTTCTAAACTACATTAACCACTTACTACCCGCCCGCCATCAAATGACGGCGGAGCGGTGTAGCTATTATCTTGGGACGCCGTCATATGACGGTGCACCAGAACAGCCTCTCTCGCGTGCCTCCGGGGGCAAGCGGAGCGGCAATCGTGACCTCGCCGTGTTGCTAGGACACAGCAGGATCCCGATCTCGGTAAAGAGTCAATGACATGACTCTCTACCCATGTGATCGGCTGTGTCCAATCACAGCCGGTCACATGTAAATGAGGAAGTGCCGTTATTCGGCTCTCCTTGCCTCACACTGTCAGTGCGTGAGGCGAGGAGAGCCGATCAGCGGCTCCTCCTCAAAGGGGAAACAAATACAAGTAATCAGGGCACTGATCATCAGTGCCCTGATTACACAAAATGTAAAAAAACTGCCATTAATGCCTACCATCAGTGCCAGCCATCAGTGCCCACAATCAGTGCCCGCAATCTGTTCCCATAGTACTGCCAGTCAGTGCCTGCTCATCTAGGCACTGATGGGCACTGACTGGCAGCACTATGGGTACTGATTGTGGGAACTGATGGTGCTGCCCATCAGGGCCGCCCATCAGTGCTCATCAGTGCCACCCCTCAGTGCCCATCAGTGCCACCCATCAGTGTCCATCAGTGCCGCCTGTCAGTGCCCATCAGTGCCACCCATCAGTGCTGCCCCTCAGTGCCCATCAGTGCCGCCTCTCCGTGCCAATCAGTGCCACCTCTCAGTGCCCATCAGTGCCACCTATCAGTGCTCATCAGTGCCGCCTATCAGTGCCCATAAGTGCAGCATATTAGTACCTCCTCATCAGTGCCACCTCATCAGTGCCCATAAATGCCACCTCATCAGTGCCCATAAGTGTCACCTCATCATTGCCCATCAGTGCAGCCTATCAGTGCCCATCAGTGCCACCTCATCAGCGCACATCAGTGAAGGAGAAAAATGTATTTATTTTCAAAATTTACTCACAGAAAATAAGAAAATTTTCTGTCTTTTTTCTTTTTTTTTTTTTTAAGAAATAAAAAACCAGAGGGGATTAAATATCACCAAAAGAAAGCTATATTTGTGTGAAAAAAATGATAAAAATGTAATTTGGGTACAGTGTAGCATGACCGCGCAATTGTCATTCAAAGTGTGAGAGCGCTGAGAGCTGAAAATTGGCCTGGGCAGGAAGGGGGTGAAAGTGCACTGTAGGCAAGTGGTTAAGTAGTGCCTTTTAAATCAGTCTATAATTTAATTCTTACAATTTAGTTTCATTGTTTATCTTTTCAAAATTGTATAATGCCTAAAGAAGGAACCTAATGTGTTCTAAAAGTTTGCATCTTCTAATAATTGTACCATTATAATACATGATATATAGTGTATTTACTGTGTATATCATGTCACAGCACTGAAGAAATGACACTTTGCTACAATATAAAGTACTGAGTGTACAGCTTGTATAACAGTGGAAATTTGCTGTCCTCTCAAAATAACTCAACACACAGCCATTAATGTCTAATCCACTGGCAACAAAAGTGAGTACACCCCTGAGTGAAAATGTCCAAATTGAGCCCAATTAACCTTTTTCCCTCCCCGGTGTCATGTGACTCGTTAGTGTTACAAGGTCTCAGGTGTGAATGAGAAACAGGTGTGTTCAATTTGGTGTTATCGCTCTCACTCTCTCATACTGGTCACTGGAAGTTCAACATGGCACCTCATGGCAAAGAACTCTCTGAGGATCAGAAACATACATAAAGATGGCCTATGCTATACTGTAAGAAGATTGCCAAGACCCTAAAACCGAGCTGCAGCACGGTGGCCAAGACCATACAGTGGTTTAACAGAACGGGTTACACTCAGAACAGGCCTCGTCATAGTTGATATCCAGAGGTTGTCTTTGGGAAATAGTCGTATGAGTGCTGTCAGCATTGCTGCAGAGGTTGAAGGGGTGGGGGTCAGCCTGTCAGTGCTCAGACCTGGGCCGCAGGGCAGTATTCCAACATAATAACCCCAAACACACCTCAAAGATGACCACTGCCTTGCTAAAGAAGCTGAGGGTAAAGGTGATGGACTGGCCAAGCATATCTCCAGAACTAAACCATATTGAGCGTCTAACTTCAACAAAGGGAAGGTGGAGGAGCCATTTCATTTCAACCAGTGGCCTATCATGTTATACACTTCTCACCCTTATCTATTCATCGGGTCTGAGAATTATACTTTAGTACTTGGTTACTTTCCACTTCACTTTCTAATTCTTACCTGAATCACCCCCTTTGGTTCCTGGTTCCTTTGGCTCTCACCAACAGCCTACTCCTTTATATATTACCATCCTTTTATAATATATATATATATATATATATATATATATATATATATATATATATATATATTATCTTCGTACCCTTACAGATTTTTACCGCCATGTTCTATGGAGGCTGTATATGATCCCTTTATGGAGCCAGTCACATTACGCACTACTTCATTCTTGTACCTGCCTGGTGCGTGCAGGCCTCGCTCCCTCAGTTCCCGGGTGGGATCCATTCCCGGACATCATGCTACCTCACTGTAAGCTATACCTCCTGTATACAGGTGTGAGTTTTTTTTGTGTACTGTCTGTACTGTTACTTATTATGTGTATTATTTTCTCTAGACGCTTGTATCATGCCTTCTCCTGATAAAGGGATAATCTCACGAAACGCGTTGAGCTCTACACAGGCTATTTTATCTATTACAAGTCATTATTATATCATGTTTCCAAGACCTCTGTTTATAATCTTCTAATATTCTGTATGTACCAAGAGAATATAGCATTACCATGTATTTCTGTCTTAGACCATTAAGCCCATTTTTGCTTCATTCATGTTTACTCCATTACCATGGGTTACTTGGTTCCATTGAGCAATTTGGTTGTACCTTAATTTTGGTCTATAGACAGTTCAATAAAGAGATGATTGTATTATTTTTCTTCTGGTCCCTTTTATTATGTATGTATATTTATTCATGACTGGCCACACCTCATATAAAGTCCCAACTGGCTTTTTTGCCCCCTTTTTTTCACTTCATGCAACAGGGATGGAGACTCTGTTGGTCCCAATTTCCCCTTCCCTCCGATATCCAGAGGTTGTCTTTGGGAAATAGTTGTATGAGTGCTCATGCACTCTGCAGTGTAGTTGAGCATCATGGGAAATGTAGTTCCAAAACATCTGTGGGTGCCAAGGTTCACCATCACTGCCCTAAGTCGCACACTTAACCCCTTGATCTCCCCTAGTGTTAACCCCTTCACTACCAGTGTCATTTTTTACAGTAACAGTTCATTTTTTTTTAGTACTGATCACTGTATTGGTGTCACCAGTCCCCAAAAAGTGTCACCAAGTGTCAAATTTGTATGCTGCAATGTCGCAGTCCTGCTAAAACCCGCTGATCGCCACCATTACTAGTAAAAACAACAAAAAAAAAAGTCTATAAATGTATCCCATTGTTGTAGGCGCTATAACTTTTAGGCGAACCAATCAAAATACATTTATTAGGATTTTTTTTTTACCAAAAATATGCAGCAGAATAAATATTGGCCTAAATTGATGAAAAAATTTGATGTTTTAAATTTTTTTATTGCCTGTGTTTTATAGCAGAGTGTAAAACATGTTGTTTTTCTTCCAAATTGACGGCCTTTTTTTGTTTATAGCGTAAAAAATAAAAACCACAGAGGTGATCAAATACCAGCAAAAGAAAGCTCTATTTATGGGGAAAAATAAATCATTTTTTTTTCTGGGTACAGCGTCGCATGCCCGTGCAATTGTCAGTTAATGCAGCGCAGTGCAGTATTGCAAAAAAAAGCCTGGTCATTAAGGGGATAAAACCTTCCATAGCTGAAGTGGTTAAGCAGAAGCATTCAGAAGTTCTGTCAAGCAAATGTTTGAATCGAAATCATTATAGAATAAGATAAACATATATCAATGTTGTAGCCCCGCTATTCTGGAATTTGCCTCTTTATCCTGTAAAATGTCTCCCTAAAGTTCGGCTTTCTTAATAATTAAATAAACATAAAGGAAAACAATCCCGAAAAAGAAAACTAATTCAGCTGCCACATTTAAAGTAGAACTAAAATCACAACTTTTTTTTTTTTCATTTTGAAAAGCGTAAGGAAGGGTGATAACCCCTGTTTATTTTTTTGCCATCTGTGTCCTATTGGGGAAATTTACCTTCATTTCCTGTCCCATAACAGGAAGTGAGAGGTAATCCCTGCAAATTAAGGGAATTCCTTGGGAACCTCTAGATCACCAGAACTAGTGTCCTCATTGGAAAATGAACCCTCTAGTACTTTTCTGGGAACAAACAAAAACTTGGGGATACGCCCCGTACACACAATCAGATTATCGAACGATCTGTCATCCGTGTTTTGTAGCATGCTAGTCTGATGTGGAAAGTGAAGAGGTTATTTTCATACGAATTTTCCCGTAGGACAGAATTCTACTTCAGAAGTGATGTCATGTGTTGGATTGCTTTGTATGTGTTCTTTCGTCTCTGAGCATGCCTAGTCTTGCTCTTAAGATTTTTTTCGGACGAAAACTGTACTAATGAGATAAAAATCGGACGTTGTGTTGACGGATGATAAAAATTTCATAGTCTGCACATCCAGTTTTTGTTGTCCGAAAAACTGTAATCGGCTGTCGAAAGCACCATACTAACAATCCGAAAATCGGCAGATCGATCGTCGGGCGAAATTTCCCTTCCGATTTTCGTATCATGTGTACGGGCCTTTACTTTTACTTTAATTTCTGATGATAATGGTAAACAGAACAAATAGAGAGGGTAAATCTTCCTAACGGGGGACAGAGACAGCAATATAAACCTGACCGTCTCACTCTGTCAAAAACGAAAAAAAAAGGTTTTGTGTTTAGTTACACTTTAACCACTTCTGGACCGGAAGGCTTTACCCCCTAATGACCAGGCCATTTTTTGCAATTCTGCACTGCATAATTTAACAAACAACTGTGCAGTCGTGCGATGTTGAATCCAAATAAAATTGATGTCTTTTTTTTTTACCACAAACAGAGCCTTCTTTTGGTGGTATTTGATCAACTGTGTGATTTTTAATTTTTGTGCTATAAACAAAAAAAGAGTGACAATTCTGAAAAAAAAAAAAAACAACGTTTTTCACATTCTGCTATATAACATTCCCAATTAAAAAAAAATGTAAAAATCAAATTTTTTCATAATTTTTAGGCCAATTTGTATTTTGCTACATATTTTTGGTAGAAAAAATCCCAATAAGCATATTTTGATTGGTTTGCGCAAAAAATACTGCGTCTACAAACTAGGGGAAAGATTTATGTTATTTTTATTTATTTATTTATTTTTACTAGTAATGGCGACGATCTGCGATTTTTAGTGGGACTGCCACATTGCGGCGGACAGATTGGACCCCTAACTGACATTTTTGACACTTTTGGGGGGGGGGGGGACCAGTGACATTACTACAATAATCAGTGCTAAATATATGCACTGTTACTGTAAAAATAAAACTGGCAGAGAAGGGGTTAACCCAGGGGCAATCAAGGGGATAAGTGTGAGCCTACGGGGTGTTTTCTAACTGTGTAGGAGAGGCACTTGTGGAATCAACACAGAGACTTGTGATCCTAAATAGGAGGAACACAGGCGCTCTGTGTTCATTGCAGAGAGAACAACGGTCTTCGTTTACTAATGGGGTGCTTGCATGCATCCGGTGGCGTGCACATGCCCCCAGGATTGCTCCAACAAATGGAGGTACCTATACGCCGGTTCATGCAGCTGAGCCAGCCTGCCGCAGTATATCTGTGGCGGGCGGTCAGCAAGTGGTTAAGGACTGGTAAACAAAAATATTCAACACTTATGTTTTTGGATTTAACCACTTCAATACAGTGCACTTTCACCCCTTCCTGCCCAGGCCAAGTTTCAGCTTTCGGTGCTCTCACATTTTGAAGGACAATTGCGCGATCATGCTACACTGTACCCATATGACATTTGTATTGTTTTTTTTCACACAAATAGAGCTTTCTTTTGGTGGTATTTAATCACTGCTGGGTTTTTTATTTCTTACAAAAAAAAAAAGAAAAAAGACCGAAAATTTTGAAAAAAAAAATTTCTTATTTTCTGTGAGTAAATTTTGAAAATAAATCATTTTTCTCCTTCACTGATGTGCGCTGATGAGGCAGCACTGATGGGCACTGATAGGCTGCACTGATGGGCACTGATTAGGTGGCACTTATGGGCACTGATGAGGTGGCACTAATGAGGAGGTACTAATATGCAGCACTGATGGGCACTGATAGGTGGCATTGATAGGCGGCACTGATGAGCACTGATAGGTGGCACTGATGGGCACTGAGAGGCGGCACTGATGGGTGGCACTGATGGGCACTGACAGGCGACACTGATGGGCACTGATGGGCGGCACTGATGGGCACTGACAGGTGGCACTGATGAGCACTGACGGGCGGCACTGATGGGCACTGATGGGTAGCACTATCAGTGCCCACAATCAGTGCCCATAGTGCTTCCAGTCAGTGCCCATCAGTGCCTAGATAAGCTGCCCCTGATGGGCACTGACTGGCAGCACTATGGGCACTGATTGTGGGCACTGATGGTGGACACTGTGGGCATTGATGGTAGGCACTGATTGGCACTCTATTTCATTTTTCTGTAATTAGGGCACTGATTACTAGGGATGATCGACCGGTTCGGGTCAACCATCGGTTCGACCCGAACATTGACTGTTCGAGGTTCGGCCGAATTCCGTACTTTTTGCTGTAAAAGTTCGGAATTCGGCAGCCAGAACCGACCAAAATGCAATGGGACAGGAAATGGGCTTTAAAAGCCCGTGATTGGACCATAACCATCAGTAAAAGCCAATTGAGGGGGCAGGAGAATGCTAGGAATGTGATTGGAGTGACTAGGGGGTCCAGAGGCCAATCATTAGTAAATACCCCCCCCCCCCAGTATTTAAGATAGCCCCGCCAAATTCCTAGCATTGTAATACAGGGACGTGGAAGAGAGTGGAAGCAGTTCTGTTTCTTCTGCTTCAAAGTGTCATTTAGCAATTATTAGTGTGAGGAAAGGGATATCTAGTGTAGTTAGGGTACTATTTTCCACTATAGTTACATTTAATAATCTAGTTTCTGTAGGGGAAGTGTTAAGTGTAAGGGGACCGTAGTTTAGTAAAGGGTTAACTGACTCTGACTGCTATGGCAGGGTGACAAAACCCTTCCATGTCAGGGTGACCGCTATAGAGAAAAGATAGTTTCTCTTAGGTCACTTATAGAACCAGGATATGGCTTCGCCCCTGTCACCCTGCTTTTTGCTGCAGGCGTTTAAAGGGCTTTTTTGAGGACATGTTTGGAGTCAGGCATGACATCTGAACTTCTGTGTAGGGGTATATATACACACACACATGTATGTATATATACACATATACATATATAGGTGTGAAAGTAGCAGAACACTATGCCTGCGCTAATGAAATAATTAACAGGCATATGTCTCCGCTCCTATCACACCTATATGTGTGTATGTGTATAAATACATATAAGTGTGTGTGTATATATACCCCTATACAGAAGTTCAGATGTTTTGCCTGCCTCCAAAGACCCCAAAAAATGCCCAAAAAAAAACGCCTGCTGCAAAAACACACCTGGGCGTTTTTGTAGCTGACGTTTTCTTGGGCATTTTTTGGGCGTCTTTGGAGTCAGGCATGACATCTGAACTTCTGTGTAGGGGTATATATAAACACACATGTATGTATATATACACATACACATATATAGGTGTGAAAGTAGAAGAACAATATGCTTGAGCTAATGAAATAATTAACAGGCATATGTCTCCACTCCTATCACACCTATATGTGTGTATGTGTATAAATACATATAAGTGTGTGTCTATATATACCCCTATACAGAAGTTCAGATGTTTTGCCTGCCTCCAAAGACCCCAAAAAATGGCCAAAAAAATGCCTGCTACAAAAACACACCTGGGCGTTTTTGTAGCTGGCGGTTTTTTGGGCATTTTTTGGGCGTCTTTGGAGTCAGGATTGACATCTGAACTTCTGTGTAGGGGTATATATACACACACACATGTATGTATATATACACATACACATACACATATATAGGTGTGAAAGTAGCAGAACACTATGCTTGCGCTAATGAAATAATTAACAGGCATATGTCTCCACTCCTATCACACCTATATATGTGTATGTGTATAAATACATATAAGTGTGTGTGTGTATATACCCCTATACAGAACAGAAGTTCAGATGTTTTGCCTGCCTCCAAATACCCCAAAAAAATGCCCAAAAAAACTCCTGCTGCAAAAACACACCCGGGCGTTTTTGTAGCTGGCGTTTTTTTGGGCATTTTTTGGGCGTCTTTGGAGTCAGGCATGACATCTGAACTTCTGTGTAGGGGTATATATACACACACACATGTATGTATATATACACATACACATTTATAGGTGTGAAAGTAGCAGAATACTATACTTGCGCTAATGAAATAATTAACAGGCATATGTCTCCTCTCCTATCACACCTATATGTGTGTATGTGTATAAATACATATAAGTGTGTGTGTGTATATACCCCTATACAGAAGTTCAGATGTTTTGCCTGCCTTTAAAGACCCCCAAAAAATGCCCAAAAAAAACGCCTGCTGCAAAAACACACCTGGACGTTTTTGTAGCTGGCGGTTTTTTGGGCATTTTTTGGGCGTCTTTGGAGTCAGGATTGACGTCTGAACTTCTGTGTAGGGGTATATACACACACACACATGTATGTATATATACACATACACATATATAGGTGTGAAAGTAGCAGAACACAATGCTTGCGCTAATGAAATAATTAACAGGCATATGTCTCCGCTCCTATCACACCTATATGTGTGTATGTGTATAAATACATATAAGTGTGTGTGTATATATATACCCCTATACAGAAGTTCAGATGTTTTGCCTGCCTCCAAAGACCCCAAAAAAATGCCCAAAAAAAATGCCTGCTGCAAAAACACACCTAGGCGTTTTTGTAGCTGGCGTTTTTTTGGGCATTTTTTGGGCGTCTTTGGAGTCAGGCAGGACATCTGAACTTCTGTGTAGGGGTATATATAAACACACATGTATGTATATATACACATACACATATATAGGTGTGAAAGTAGCAGAACACTATGCTTGCGCTAATGAAATAATTAACAGGCATATGTCTCCACTCCTATCACACCTATATGTGTGTATGTGTATAAATACATATAAGTGCGTGTCTATATATACCCCTATACAGAAGTTCAGATGTTTTGCCTGCCTCCAAAGACCCCAAAAAAATGCCCAAAAAAACCGCCTGCTGCAAAATCACACCTGGGCGTTTTTGTAGCTGGCGTTTTTTGGGGCATTTTTTGGGCGTCTTTGGAGTCAGGCATGACATCTGAACTTCTGTGTAGGGGTATATATATATATACACACACATGTATGTATATATACACATCCACATATATAGGTGTGAAAGTAGCAGAACACTATGCTTGCGCTAATGAAATAATTAACAGGCATATGTCTCCGCTCCTATCACACCTATATTTGTGTATGTGTATAAATACATATAAGTGTGTGTATATATATATACCCCTATACAGAACAGAAGTTCAGATGTTTTGCCTGCCTCCAAATACCCCCAAAAAATGCCCAAAAAAACTCCTGCTGCAAAAACACACCTGGGCGTTTTTGTAGCTGGCGTTTTGTTTGGGCATTTTTTGGGCGTCTTTGGAGTCAGGCATGACATCTGAACTTCTGTGTAGGGGTATATATACACACACACATGTATGTATATATACACATACACATATATAGGCGTGAAAGTAGCAGAACGCTATGCTTGCGCTAATGAAATAATTAACAGGCATATGTCTCCACTCCTATCACACCTATATGTGTGTATGTGTATAAATACATATAAGTGTGTGTGTATATATACCCCTATACAGAAGTTCAGATCTTTTGCCTGCATCCAAAGACCCCAAAAAAATGCCCAAAAAAACGCCTACTGCAAAAACACACCTGGGCGTTTTTGTAGCTGGCGTTTTTTTTGGCATTTTCTGGGCATCTTTGGAGTCAGGCATTACATCTGAACTTCCTCCAGGGGTATATACACACACACACATGTATGTATATATATACACATACACATATATAGGTGTGAAAGTAGCAGAACACTATGTTTGCGCTAATGAAATAATTAACAGGCATATGTCTCCGCTCCTATCACACCTATATGTGTGTATGTGTATAAATACATATAAGTGTGTGTGTATGTATACCCCTATACAGAACAGAAGTTCAGATGTTTTGCCTGCCTCCAAAGACCCCCAAAAAATGCCCAAAAAAAATGCCTGCTGCAAAAACACACCTGGGCGTTTTTATAGCTGGCGTTTTTTTGGGCATTTTTGGGGGGTCTTTGGAGGCAGGCAAAACATCTGAACTTCTGTATAGGGGTATATATACACACACACTTATATGTATTTATACACATACACACATATAGGTGTGATAGGAGCGGAGACATATGCCTTTTAATTATTTCATTAGCGCAAGCATAGTGTTCTGCTACTTTCACACCTATATATGTGTATGTGTGTATATACATACATGTGTGTGTGTGTGTGTATATACCCCTACACAGAAGTTCTGATGTTATGCCTGCCTCCAAAGACCCCCAAAAAATGCCCAAAAGAACGCTTGCTACAAAACCGGCAAGGTGTGAAAATAGCGGAGCCATATCCCTGTTCTATATTAATTCTAAGACAAACAATCTTTTTTTTCTGGTTCTGGACATGCTACAGAGCTGAAACTTCACAGGTACACTTTTTAGACCTCCCAGACACTAAATGCAAAGAAATCTCATTTTTTTTTTTCAATAATTTTTTCAATAATTGGCTCGCTATCAAAAATGACAATTTTTAAGAACTTTTTTTTGTGTGATTAATAGTCCCTGGCGCATGACCCAGAACCCTAGGCACTTTTTAGGGGCATTTATTGGGTTTTAGGGCTTCAAAACTGTGTTTTTTGATTCCAGAAGTTCGGGTCCTATTGATTTCAATGGGGTTCTGGAATCCGAACCGAACTTTCAGGAAATTCAGGTGTTCTGGTCGAACCAAACTTTTCAAAAGTTCTATCATCCCTACTGATTACCTGTCCTTGTCTCCCCTGTGAGGAGGAGCCGCTAATCGGCTCTCCTCGCCTCACACTCTGACAGTGTGAGACGAGGAGAGCCGAATAACAGCACTTCCTCATTTACATGTGACAGGCGTTGATTGGACACAGCCTATCACATTGGTAAAGAGTCATGTCATTGACTCTTTACCAAGATCGGGGTCACGCTGTGTCCTAGCAACATGGTGCGGCCATGATCGCCGCTCTGAGTGCCCCCGCGGGCACGTAAGAGAGGCCGTTCTCGTGCGCCATCATATGACGGCTCCCCAGAACAATAGATGCACTGCTCCGCCATCATTTGACGGTGGGCGGGTAGGAATCGGTTAAATACAATTTTGGTTTTGGCCAAAGATATCACCATCCCTTGACTTACTATAGCTAGCCTTTCATTCCTTGAATTGTTATTTGCTTTGCATGCGACCCTTTTTTTCTTGGACCTTGAAGGCTGGTTGTTTTAGTATTATTGTTGTTACAATAATACTAAAACAACCAACAGCCAATAATTGTACAGTTACAACAAATTACATTATTAATAATAATAATAATAATAATAATAATAATAATAATAATAATAATTTGCAGTATCAGCATAAGGTTTATTTTAATAGTCAAACCTAATTTTTTTTTTCCATCAAATATTTTTTTGAAAAATAGGAATAGTTACAAAAGTTGAAGAAAACATAGAAAATAATAAAGATAGGAATACGCTCCTTGTAAACATGTAAACAGATTTGAATTATTTCCTACAATAGGTACTCTATAATCTGCATATTTGTATAGTAACTCTTTGATCACTAACAAATAAATCTGAGCAGAGAATAACAAATCCTAAGTTTCTTCTCAAACATTTTCCTGTTGGTACACACGTTTAGCCCATTCAATCTGATTAATCCCCCCCCCCCCCCCATGTTATGGATTTAGGTATAATATGGTTGTATACGTAACCCCTACATTTTATTTTTATTATTTTAACTTGTTTGTATTGCTGATTTATTTAAATCCAAATTTGTATTGGTATTACCTTAAGTTTTAAATTTTCTCTACATATAACTGATTTTATTAAAAGTCAAATTTGCTTTTACTTATTCAACTAGAGAATAGAGAATAGATTCCCTGGGAAAGACTGTAGAAGATAATGAATGGATTGAGTCTCATTGTTTATACAAAGCCCCTGGCACCTCATCAAGGTGCACATCTAGACAAGGGACAATTTCCAGTGGTAAGGCTGATGAATAAACAGGAGAGCCCACCAGTCACAGTGCTGGGAATACCTAGGTGCAAGAGTTTAATGAATTGACACAGAAATAGCAATTGTAATGTTAGAGGTACCCAAGATGATTCATTAGATTCCTCTGGATAAAACAGACCAAAATAATGAAAAGTTTTATCAACATTACCATAATACAATATAGGACAACAGTGTCACCATATCAATGCAATATTATACAATGTTTGTTGTCTTTGTCATTCAAATTTGTTGAATATGGACAGCAGGCATTCCTGTACAGATTAACATTAATACAATACTGGCTAACCTTAAATTTTGTAGACTACAATAGAAACATTCATTGAGTTAACTGTTTTTTATAAGTATAATAAAAACTATTAAATATTGTGTATAATGTTTCTTTTTTTTTTTTTGCACTTTTAAGAAGATGAGAGATAGGGAGAGATAGAAGGGAGATAAAGATAGATAGATAGATAGATAGATAGATAGATAGATAGATAGATAGATAGATAGATAGATAGATAGATAGATAGATAGATAGATAGATAGATAGATAGATAGATAGATAGATAGATAGATAGATAGATAGATAGATAGATAGATAGATAGATAGATAGATAGATAGATAGATAGATAGATAGATAGCGCCACATTACTGCCTAAGCCAATGGGGAGGGAAATCTCGGGCACCTAAGACACTCCTGCAACATCGCTGGATAGAGATGGGGCTCAGGTAAGTATTAGGGAGGCAGCTGCACACAGACGGCTTTTTTATCTTAACCTCCCTGGCGGTATGATTCTTTCGGATTTTAGGTGCTAAAAGCGTACCATTATTTTGCATGAATGAGCAGCCCAAACCAACTATTTACATATGATTTTTTTTTTACTGTGTGTTCTTCTTTATACAGTATATATATATATATATATATATATATATATATATATATATAAAGTACAGTAAAACTGCAGGAAAGGGCACTGGGGGGAAAACTAATGTGAATTTATTTTATTTTGTAATGTATCAGTGTGTTTGCTGTGTTTTACATTTGAATTTGCCGCCGGTTCCACCCCTCTGCGAACGTCACATCGCAGGAGACGGAAGCGGGGGCACAGAGAGCATCGGGAGGAAGATCCGCTGCCACACACTGCCGGGATACATCGCTGGATCCCGGTGACAAGGTAAGTAACCCCTCTACCAGGATCCAGCGATCTTCCTAGCGGTACCCCGAGTGTGGCTCGGGGTTACCGCTTTTGGCACTGAAATTTAACCCCAAGCCACACTCAGGAATACCGCTAGGAAGGTTAATGCATAGATTGCATTAGGATAGAAAAAACCTTCTGACTTTACAACTCCTTTAAGGGTTACTGTCTCACAGAGTTGTAGTGGCTGGAATCTTCGAAAATGGGTCTTAGTCTTAAAGACAAGACAGAAATGAAAGGTTCCTGGGTTTCTATCAAACTCAGTCCCTTTCACCATTTCCAGCATGCTGGATGTCCAGTTGTTCCTGGGCTTACCTAACGGATCGGTGAAGGCTGGGAACAATCTGATGCGGCCGTTAGCTGGGTATGGGGAAAGTGAGACCAAGATGGCCGTCACTCATCTCTTTGCCCTTGGAAGACCGGAGTGACGCCTGACGTCATTTCCAGTTCCTGAGCCATAGTAAATATGTTTTTTTTTTTAAAGCAAAATTGTATTTATTTATTTTGTTTGCTTTTAAAGGTAAATGAGAGATTTGGGGTCTTTTTGACCCCAGATCTCTCAATAAATAGGAGAAAAAAAATTAAGCACCCCCACCCCTCTGTGTTTGCATGCAAAATCAAACGTATCTGTAAGTCGTGCAAGCTTATGTAAATGGTATTTAAACCACACATGTGAGGTATCACCGAGAATGTTAGAGCAAGAGCAAAAATTCTGGTGCAAGCCCCCTTCTGTATTTCTAAACAGGTAACCTGTAAAAAAATTGTAAAGATTGCCTATGGAGATTTTTAAGTACCATAGTACTTAGTTATAGTTTGTCGCTATTCCACGAGCGTGTGCAATTGTAAAGCTTGACATGTTAGGTATATATTTACTCGGCATAACATCATCTTTCACATTTTACAAAAAAATTGGGGTAAATATTGTGTTTTGTTTTAAAATCATAAAGTGTATTTTTTCTAAAAAAAAATTGTGTTTGAAAGGCCGCTGCTCAAATACCGTGTGACATAAAATATTGAAATCACCACCATTTTATTCTCTAGGGTTTCTGCTAAAAAAATTAAAATAATGTTTGGGGTTCTAAGAAATTGTCTAGCAAAAAATACTGATTTAAACAAAAATTTTAAATTGGTAAAAACATGCTTAACATAATGTGATATCTTATTTACACTCTGCTTAAGAACACTCAGACAGCAATTTAAGCTGGGTATACAATATGAATTTTTCAAACGAACGTTCATACAAATATTGCATGAAAATTCTCAACAAATAACATTTAACAGAACTTGAAAAATGTTGTTTTCTTTTTAACATTAAGTTTTGCAATTAATATAATTTCCTGACCTAAGATTACATACACTGTTAGAATCTTTTCCAAACTGATCCTTCTCTTTACTATGGTCAAACATGAACATTGATGTAACACCACTAATGATTAGAAACCTAAACAAACATTCTTAAAATGAAATATTTTGAACAAAATTCTATAAGTGTAAATCCAGCTTAACATGAAACACTCTACGCTTAGCGAATACTACCTGACACATAGCTGAGCAAACATACAAAATCACAAACAAAAAAAGCTTTGGAAAAACACAAAATCCCAATAAATATATAAGGAATGTTTCAACTGTGACAATTTTGGCTGTTATCCATAGAAAAGACGAAGCTTTCCACTGTGTATGTCAACCAGGTAACACTCATCCAAGGCTGTGCCTCTCTAATGCATTTCACCCCTTATTGGCCTTAATCATGACCTCTTTGACTTAACCCAATAAGTGATGGGGATGGAATGTGATAGAAGGATGTGGCATATGAGAGGAGACTGAGCTAAGGCCGATCATTGGATGAGTATCACCTGGTTACACAGTGTGCAGCTCCAAATTTTCTACTGGATGACTGGACTTTTGTGCTAGACAGGCTCAGTTCGGTGAACCAGCACCTGTCAGTGAGCTTTGTCATTGGTGGGTGGTATGCACAGTAGATTTTGAGCAGTACTTTTTCTTTCCATGGGCTTGTAATTCTGGCTGTCAGTCACATGAGAAGAAACTACTTTGACTATTGACTCAATTTGCTCAAATTTGATTCAGTTCAGGCCAACTTCTTTTGCAGGACAGATGTTCACTTGGGTTGAGAGGCCAAAACCAGCTTACCTCCAGCTGGACCTTTTGCCTTATATAACTACCCTATTGGAGACCTGTATTTTCTGTGTTTTATGGCCATGCACTTCACATGTACCTCAAAAGTGAAGGATATCTTGTGTGGAGAGCTGGGCTGACTGTTTGGCTTGACCTAGGTGGATGTCCACTCATGGCATGAAGGTCCACATGCTCTGGTAATCTGCAGAATGGTAAGCTGTACTGAATGTAATTTTCCTGGTTGAAGTCAAACTTTTTTTTATTTTTCCTTCTGCACGAATACCATCTGAAAAATTTATTTTTTACTTATGAAATCTGATGACGTTTTTTGCTGGATCCTTCTCCTTAATGTTTGCACTTATCTGGAATACAACATTTAACCTCCTATTGCCTGGATGGTTGGTGCACATATTATTATATAGGATTTATTTAGCGCCGACAGTTTACGCAGCGCTTTATACGCATATGCTTTTCACATTTTTTATTTGTATATTGTGAGAAAATTACAATTTATTTATTTATGTACTATATGTTTATGTTGCAGATTTTCACTAAATTAAGTGTATCCAAATATTTTGCATGGTTTGTCTGCATTAGTGCTACACTTTTATAAACATATACGTTATTGTTGTTCTATTTGTATTGGTGGTCTTGATAATATTTTAAGTTTTAGTGTCACTATTGATTAATTTGTACATTATAATCATATTCCCCCTTAAAGTGTTTGTAAAAGCTGAGAGTTTTTTACCTTCGTGCATTCAATGCATGAAGGTACAAAACCTACAGTGTGTAACATCCCCCCCCCCGGCCCCCCCAATAATTAATTAAGCCCAATCTTCCCACAGCGATGTCCACGATAGCCTCAGCTCTCTGGGGACTCTCCCTTCTCATTAGCTTAAACAACAGCAGGAGCCATTGGTTTCCACTGCTGTCAATCACAGTCAGAGAGAGAAGGGGTGGGGTCAGCCATAGCTTTGAGTGTGAATGGACACATAAAGCTGCAGCTCAGAAGCGAGCCTGCTCGGGTGCCCCCATTGAAAGCTGCTTGCTCTGGGGGCACTTGGCAGGAGGGAGGGGCCAGGAGTGCCGGCGGGTTACCCAAGAAGAGGAAGATTGGGGCTGCTCTGTGCAAAACCACTGCACAGAGCAGGTAAGTATAACATGTTTGTTATTTTTAAAAAGAAAATTACTTTAATATCACTTTAAGCGCCTCTTCTCCAGAGTTCTTCTGTGTTCTTCTATGTAATCGATCCTCATAGCTGAGTTCCTACATCCTCCTTATTAACCACTTGCTGACCCTCTCATCTGGGTGATCCCGATGTCCACCAGGTCCTGGCAATCATCCTTGAGAGAGGCAGAATGGTGGTCTGCCTAAATTTACAAGGCAGATCGCTGTTCTGCTAGTAGGAGAGACCTCTAGAGATCCTGTGTTTCTGCTAAGCAGGAACATGGATCACTGTCTTCTCACAGTCAAAGCACCTCCCCCACAGTTATAAAGCACTCCCTAGGAGCACATTTTGGATGCCCCTGATGTGCAAATCAATCAATATACACTTATTGGGATTTTTTTTTTTTAACCAAAAACACGTAGCAGAAAAAAATATATATTTTTTAAAGTTGTTGGTTTTTTTGTTTATAGAGCAAAAAATGATGATCATATACCACCAAAAGAAAGCTCTATTTGTGGGAAAAAAGGGACATCAATTTTATTTGGGTACAGCATTGCAGGACAGCGTAATTGTTAGGTAAAGTAACTCAGTGCAGTATCGCAAAAAATGGCCTGGTCATGAAGGGGGTAAACCTTCCAGGACTGAAGTGGTTAACTGGGTTGCCCTTCTCTGAACTCTTTCTAATTCAGAAATATCATGTATGAGAGTATCTTGCTAGCTTTGTTAACTGTGGCTTGGCATTGCATGCTATTGCTGATATCTACAAGCACATCCAGATCCTTTTTCACTAGGAGCCCCCCAATGTATATTTTGCAAGTGCATTTTTTGGTACCCAAGTCCATAACTTTACATTTCTCAGTATTGAACCTCATCTGCCATGTAGCTGCCCAATCCCCTATTTTATCAAGGTCTTCCCGTAATGATGCCATATCCTGTGGCACATTTCATGGCATGCTCTAGTATTATCAGCAGACACTGTTATTGAGCTCTTATTTCCAACCTTTACAGTATATCAATAATAAACCAATTTAACAATGTTGGGCCCAAGACAGAACCCTGGAGACCATCATTCACAACTTTTGACCATTAACCACTATTCTCTGCATGTACATACAATGTAATCAACTCCAAGAGACCTTTTTTATAGATTAAAGAGGTTACAAATGCAAAATGTTTTTATTATTTTTTTATTTCAGTGCATTCTTTGCATTAAGAGAAAAAAACCTTCCCTTTCCTGTTCTTTCCCCTAAAAACCTTACTGAGCCCTCTCTAAATCCAGAGCTGTGCCTGTCTGTCCATTAGAGATGGGCCAAACAATCCCCAGTTCTGTTTGTGCCAGAACTCTCGAACATCGCAAAAGTTCGGACCCAAACTCTGGACCCCATTGAAGTCTATATGACCCGAATTTGAAGAATCAAAAGTCCCTATTTTAAAGGCATACTCGGGTACTGCCCTGGGGGACATGTATGAATGCAAAAAACTTTTGAAAAAGATTGTTTTCAAAGAAGCAGGGGATTTATTGATGCTAAAAGTGAAACAAAAATGAAAAATGTCTTTAAATATATTGCGTGGGAGGGTGGGGGGGGGGGTCCCTTTACAGGCAGTCCCTTAGTCTGCCTGTAAAGTGGTGCATCTGTACTGTGTATAGAACCTGCTGCAGCAAAACTGACATTTATAAGGAAAACTATTTTAATTGCCGGCAATACAAAAATGTATAAACAAAATGGCATGGGCACCCCTCCAAATCCATACCAGGCCCTTTGGGTCTAGTATGGATTTTAAGGGAAACCCCATCTCAAAATTAAAAAAAAGTGTGGGTTCCCCCCAAAATCCATACCAGATCCCCCCCCCCAACCATTCCAGGCCACATGCCCAAAGCACCTTTTCCTCATGTTGATGAGGACAAGAGCTTCTTCCCAGATGAGACCCTGGACTGTGATTGTGCCATTAGCCATTAGTTCCGGATACTGTCAGTCAAATTCTGTAAAGACGGAGCGGGGGCATGGCCAAGCTGGGTTGTATAGACAAACACACAGCCCGCCTTGGGAGCACACCCACACAGATGCTCCCACAGCACACAGCTTGATGAGGGGGCACCAGCAGGAAAGGGACTGCAGACAGCATATGTGGGGGGGGGGGAGAGGGTTTCACTCTGTGCAATAAAATTGAACAGAGCAGGTAAATATAACTTATTTTTTATTTTAGTTTTTAAAAAATAGCCTTTACAACCGCTTTAAAACCTTCTCTAAGTAGCGATGCTGAGGGTATCACTGAAACTGAAAACATACCCTCATATAAGTTTTGGGTTATCTTAATCTGTTAATAATCTATTGCATTCATCATTATATATTGAATACATTTTATAAAATATAATCTATTTACAGAAACAAATTCTAATTTTATTAATCACATGCCTAAATCAGCAGAGATCTAAGTTGCTCTCTTTGGAATTATTGAGACTCTTTAATTAAGAATTTCCTATATATTATCCAGGGGTTGTACACTGATCACACATAACTGATGTAGAAGCTTTTTAAGCTACTGCTTATCTCAACAGCGCAATACTTTTTTTTCATAGACTATACATACATACATACATACATACATACATACATACATACATACATATATATATATATATATATATATATATATATATATATATATATATATATATATATATATATATATATATATATATATATATATATATATATATATATACACATACATTTTATCTTTTGCCTCTCATTCATACATTAATTTAGTAAATGTACAGCTAAAACATTTTTCTTAGAATATTGGATAGATCAAAGACGTTTTAGAACCACTGTCTGGTTTTTAATGCTTTCTGCATTCCCATTGGAGAGGTTCACTCACTGGATTTGTCCTGGAAATCATTGTCACTAAAATTAAAAGTGATGGAAATCCAAAATTATAAAGCTGAGGTAAAGAAGAAGTGTGGATAAATCTTTTCAGTGGGTTCTGTCACTGTTTCTGTGACAACAGTCTAAGATGGGAAGGTTTTAACTCACTTCCTGTTGAGTCTTTGGTACATAAGTAAAGGGAAATCTCCCCAACAGGACACAAACATAAAAAATAAAAATAAAAAATGACTGGAATTTTAACCATATCCTACTCAAAACAGAAAAGTAGGGATTTATACAGACACTAAAAGTATTATCCATTTGATTTTATTGTAAATTTAAATTGACATATTTAATTATGTATAAATTGCTGACAAATTCATATTTTTTTAGGAATATCAACATATTTGTTAAAATTAAGCTATGCATAATGTTTTGATGTTCATATGGTGATTAACAATGGAATGTTTGGGTTCACCCTTATGTTAGCAAATAACCACATTGTCATCAAGCATCAACAGAAACTTTTGTAATTGTTTTTCATTCAGTATTTAGTTATTTTTTTTTACTAAAATTTTAACAATTTTCCTTTAAAATTTAATATTTTATAGTGATGCACTAAAACTATTTAAACACCTACTCCTGATTCCTGATAATACCAATAAATCTTTATGATTTTACAAGTGAAAATATATAGTTAAACAGGTAAAATAAATAAGACATCATTTTCATGCATGTTTTTAGGTCTTCACAAATCTTTAAGTCAGAGGCGTAGCTAGAACCTTCAGGGCCCCGGTGCAAGAAACCATGAAGGGCCCCCCGGCCCCTGGCCCGGGGGCTCTTCCCACTGATCCTGGGGCCCTTTACTCTCATTGTGGGGCCCTTTATTACGGTCCCCCAGCTGGACCCTTTCACAAGTTCTGCAGTGGGCCCCCCTCCTCCCCACAAGTGTGACCTTTGCAATCCTGGAAGTTCACCCACTGGTGTCAGTAGTTTTTATTTTTTTTTTGTATTTTAATTGTATTATATTTTATCATTTTATTTTTTTTTTTACAACGTCACTGACTATGACTCTGTCCATTCAGAAAAGGAAGGAGCTGAAAAAGTAAATTTTTAACGACCCCTTCCTGGTTCTCTATTGTGACACATCACCTGCAGCAGCCGGCAGGAGAGGAGAGGGAGCACGGGGGGGGGGGGCAGCAGAACACAAGTGAACTGGATAGGAGGAGTGGCGGGGGCAGCATACAGAGGAACCAATCTCCTAATTTTCCTCCTGCAGCTACAGAAGGAAAAAGGAGGACAGAGATTTCTCTACATGCTGCCCCCGCCGCCCCTCCTATCCAGGTGTACAGGGGAGCCGCACAGGCCCCCTGGAGCATGGGGCCCGGTAGCGATTGCAACCCCTGCAACCCCTGTAGTTACGCCCCTGCTTTAAGTTTATCTAAATCTAAACTTTCTTTTTAATTGTGGATAGAGTAGGGTGCACTTAAAACCACTTGTCCATATTTGTTTTTTGGGGTTTTTTTGCCAGTTGTGTCCAATTGGTTAGATTTGTCTTTGCTTCTGGTCCTGTTGACACAATGGGGAACATTTACTAAAACTGGAGCACTCAGAATCTGGTGTGCTTGGTAGGCAATCAGCTTCTGAATTCAGCTTGTTCAGTTAGGCCCCTTTCACATGGGATTTCTGATCAGGTCCGCCTGTCAGTTTTTCAGGCGGACCTGATCGGACACTCCATGTATCTCTATGGAACAGCGGATGTCAGTGGAGACATGTCCACCGACACCCGCTGCTATCCCATCTGATCCTGTTCGTGAAATCGGGCAGATGGAAACCGTATTTTCCATCTGTCTGGAGGATCGTATAGGATCAGATGAAAACGGACAGGCGGACCATTTTCATCTGATCTCCCATAGAGGTGAGTAGGGCTCTGACAGCTCCGTCTCTGCAAAGTAAGCGGAGACGGAGCTGTCATCCGCCTGCTCAGCGGGGGTCGGCGGATCGATCCCCGCTGAGAAAAACAAAGTCCACTAAGCGCACCAATCATGTGAAAGGACCCTTAAGCTTCGACAATAAAACCCTGAATCTAAATGGTTTCTATGCAGAGCAACATTAGATTTTGCCTTTTTCAGTTTTAGTAAATCTCAAAGAATATAATGTTAAAATAAATCCTGCCAAAATTAGGGAAATGCGCTCTTAGACAAGCTTCAACGTAAAAAGGGTCACTATTGGAATGTATTCCCTTTCTTTTTGTTCTAACCTATCACCACTCTTTTTGAAAATTAAAAAATGGATTTATATATATAAATAAACCTGAAAAAAAAAAAAATAATAATAATTATAACTAAAGAAAGAAATGTAAAAAAAAAGAAAAATGTAAGTTTATATTTAACCAGTTAAAATGTAAGTTTATATTTAGCCAGTTATTATACATATGTAGATTTTCATAGTCTAATCTTATATTTTTACACAGATCGTATCTAAGAGCAATCTTACAACAATATTCTTTTTGGGATTCAGCAATATGGCCAAATTTAACCTTTTGGTCTTCTCCTTCATTCTCATAATATATTGTGTGACAATTTGTGAAAATATCTTAATCATAACACTGGTGTCCTACAGCAAAACCCTCCATTCTCCCATGTACTTCTTCCTTGTCCAGCTGTCTGTATCTGATATCCTATTGATTACCGATATTGCCCCGAACATGCTTAATATTTTTCTACATGAGCAACCATCCATATCTTTTCCTGGATGCATCACACAGCTTTATTTCTTTATTGTATCAGGAACAGCTGAATGTTTCATTCTGATGGTGATGTCCTATGACCGTTATCTAGCCATCTGTTATCCTTTACATTATGTCTCCATTATGAGTCGAGCTCTTTGCATTACATTTGTTTTTGTAGGCTGGCTGTTAAGTAGTTCTTTAACATCCTTTATAATACATGGTGTGTGTTCATTGGAATTCTGCGGGCCAAATACTATTGACCAATTCTTCTGTGATTTTTCTCCTGTGGTTAAACTGTCTTGCTCAGACACATCCATTGTTCGGATGGAGTCCACCTTACTTAGCACCGCTGTCACAGTTTTGCCTTTCCTCCTGATAGTAATTTCATATATATACATTGCTTTAACTATATTAAAGATTTCATCCATTTCAGGGAGACTGAAATCCTTTTCTACTTGCAGCTCCCATCTGACAGTTGTGTCTATATTTTATGGGACGCTAATCTCCATGTATGTCCTTCCAAATGAAGGGAAGTCACAGATGATCAGTAAGATACTGACTTTGATGTACACAGTGTTTACCCCCTTTTTAAACCCTTTTATATACAGTTTGAGGAATAAAGACATCAAAAATGCTTTGGGGTTTATAATGCAAATGAAAAAAGTCTAGAAGATCAATGTTAATAATTAATTTAAAATTTAAAAGATATTTGCATTTTTGCATCCAACTAAGTTAATACCTATTTTATATTAATTTACATAAAATAATAATATGTGCTGCGCTACAAATTAATTAAATGATAAAATGTGTCATAATTAAATGTGACATAATATGTAAAATAATAATAGTGGACACAAACCAATATACAAAAAAATTCAAGTCCATGCAAAAAACCTAATATCCAAAACCACTGTGAAGTGATGAAAAAAACAAATCCAAGATAAAGAGCGAGCCACAGAAAATCCCAGTAGATGTTACATCCACAGAATATCTTAATAGGTAAAATCACCACCGTGCAGATCACCATGTGATTAAGGGAGATTAGCAGCTTACCAAATAGAGTGGGTCACTCAAATCAATGAGTAGACCTACAGAAGCTTAAAAGTGGTAATACCAATTATGGCCACAAGATGTCACTTCATCGCCTCAGAATAAGGATCCATATAATACATGTAGGAGAGATGACAACAGGAACATAGCGTAATACTGTAAATGATTCTTGTTTATTAAAAGATAAAGTATCACACTCACATATTCTATGAGAATAAAGAGCATATACAGCGGTAACCAGACATCTAGGAGGGAATGAACATCTCCTGCAGTATGGAACCACAAGCAAGCCGGCTGTTTGGGGACGTGGTATCGTCACATCTGACTCACCCGATCGGTTTCGTCATACGCTTGACGTCTTCAGGGGCCCCTGAAGACGTCATTTTTTTTTTTGGAGCTTCAAACAGGGAGACATTCTACTGGGTTCTCTTTGTCATGAGAGGGGCTAAGAAGCTGTGTTTACCACAAATAACCCTATCTGGAGGAAGATATATCATTAGATATATTAGACTTGAACACAGTGGGGGAGATTTACTAAACCTGGTGCACTCAGAATCTGATGCAGCTGTGCATGGTAGCCAATCAGCTTCTAATTTCAGCTTGTTCAATTAAGCCTTGACAATAAAACCTGGAAGCTGATTGGTTTCTATGCAGAGCTGCACCACATTTTGTAAGTTTCAGTTTTAGCGGGACATAAGACGCTGTCGTGCTGGCTGGGATCTGGCTCTCTTCCCCACACCTACACTCACTGCACAAGTGGATTGTTCATACAGGATCCATGCTGCATTCAATTTCTTGGTTTTAACTGTAAGTGGCTACTTTTATTTTTAATAAACTTGATATATACTGCTACACTATGAGGGGATACCTTTTTATTTCCATACATGTACTTACTTGATGTTACAACCATCGGTGAGATCCGTAAGAAGACACTTTTCAAGGGAAACAAGGTCCACCTCTCCAGGATCCTAATTGCGCCTTGTGGCAGGAGACTTCATTAAGCTGATATAGATCTCTGTGATGGGGGTCTGTGTCCTTTGGTAAGCAGCTGCACAGTTGGGTACTGGTGAAGTTTCCTCTTCAGTGCCTCTGTTTCACCATCTATTACACAGGATTTACCAACTGTGGGATCAATAACTGGTGGAGGCTTTCCACATGTCTAGCTCGATTTTTCTCATCCTATTTTTACATATTTTTTTATGGACTACACTATGGACAGTGGCTCTGTATGAATTTATGTTATTTATGTACATGCATTTTGGCTTATGCTTATGTCCTTGAGCGCTGCACACCTTTTTGCCCTGCATCCAAATAGCTAGGATAGTTGACCGCCAGTCCATTGCTAATAAAAATATTGGTTTGGCTTGGAGCCGGCCTTTGCCCACACAACTCTAGCTTACCTTCCTTGGACTTAACCTAGCCTCTGGAAATCCATTATAAGAGATCATCCATTTATTTTATCTACACTGCAAAGTTACTGGCAGTCATTTCAAGGTGCAAAATGTAATCCAACCCAGGGCATTTAACTCCTATTCGCTGGAACCCTGAGTTCCCCCCTGGTATGTCAGACGCATTCCTTCAAACCATATGGTCCACCTCTTCTCCTTTAGTGCACAACTTCTTCCACAAGGGCAACTTAATGAATAAGACAGCTATGATAGCTCGCTACAATGAGACCCCTATTCCTTTCTGGGAATATCTTCAAATTAGGCATTTTCTCAGAGCTCCAACTCATTCTTCAGACTTTGGTCAACCACTTTCACCCTTTGAGTCTGTTTGTTCTAGAGACTCTTCTCAACACCACATTATGTCTGAGATGTACCCTTTTATTTTCACAAGAACTACTAGGAACAGACCCAGCTTGCAAGGCATGGGAGAAGGACCTTAATTATCCAATAAACGATGAGGAATGGGAACTGCTACATCTATTAGTCTATAAGAATTCCCTAAATGTTTCTGTGCAGGAAAATGCATATGAATTGAGAACTAGATGGTATAAGGTATTGCCACTTATTCACAAATTCGCTCCTTCGACATCAGACCAATGTTGGAGATGCCACTCAGAAAAAAGCTCCTTTCCTCATATCTGGTGGGTAGGTTCCCTCTTTGCAAATTACTGGCACAAAGTTCATGACACTATCCTTCATGTTACAGTTGCAATCTCTCCATCACAATATTTATTGCACGTTACAGATCAACCATTAGAATTCTACAAGAGATCTTTGACAGCACACATAATCAATGCAGTCTGATTGTGAATTCCGTTTTTTTTTTGTTTTTTTTGAAAGACACATGAGTACCTGGCGTTAGAGATTTGTTTATTAGATTGAGGAACATAGCAGAAATAGAAGAATTCATTCATATTTCCCAAGACGGAATGGTTTCCCACATGAATACTAAGGATGATCGAACTTTTGAAAAGTTTGGTTAGGCCAGAACATCCGAACTTCCCGAAAGTTCGGCCCGGATTTCAGAACCCCATTGAAATCAATGGGACCCGAACTTCGGTAATCAAAAAACACAATTTTTAAGTCCTAAAACCCAATAAACGCCCCTAAAAAGTGCCCAGGGTTCTGGGTCATGCCCCATTAACTATGAATCACACAAAAAAAGTTCTTAAAAATTGTCATTTTTGATAAAAAAAGCCAATTATTGAAAAAAAAAAAGAGATTTTTTTATTTTTACTTTGGATTTAGTATCTGGGGGGTCTAAAAGGTGTGCATGTGAAGTTTCAGCTCTGTAGCATGTCCAGAACCATGGAAAAAAAAGATAATTTTTCAGTAGAACAGGGATGTGGGTCGGGACCCTCCTTTAACTTTAACACCTATATGATCTTTTTTTCTGGTTCTGGACATGCTACAGAGCTGAAACTTCACAGGTACACCTTTTAGACCCCCCAGACACAAAATGACACAAAAAAAGTTCTTAAAAATTGTCATTTTTGATAAAAAAGCCAATTATTGAAAAAAAATAGATTTTTGGATTTTTACTTTGGATTTCAGATCTGAGGGGTCTAAAAGGTGTACATGTGAAGTTTCAGCTCTGTAACATGTCCAGAACCATGAAAAAAAAGATTGTTTGTATTAGAAAACTTTCAGGACAGGTAGTTGGCTTCTCTGCTGTAACACCTTGCCGGTTTAATAGAAGGCATTTTTTTGGGTTCTTTGCAGTCAGGAAAAACATCTGAACTTGTGTATAGTGGTACTGAGCACAAGTTCAGATGTTTTGCCTGCCTCCAAAACCCCCCAAAAAATGCCAGCAAAAACACACCTGGGCATTTTTTTTTTTTTGACGCTAGCGTTTTTTTGGCATTTTTTTGGGTTCTTTTGAGGCAGGCAAAACATCTGAACTTGTGTATAGTGGTATATATACACACATACATATATTTATATACACACTTAGACATATATAGGTGTGATAGTAGCAGAAATATATTACTGTAAATGATTTCATTAGCGCAAGCATATATTTCTGCTACTATCACACCTATATATGTCTAGGTGTGTATATAAATATATGGATGTGTGTATATACACCACTATACACAAGTTCAGATGTTTTGCCTGCCTCAAAAGAACCCAAAAAATGCCAGCAAAAACACACCTGGGCATTTTTTTTTTGACGCTAGCGTTTTTTTGGCATTTTTTTGGGTTCTTTTGAGGCAGGCAAAACATCTGAACATGTGTATAGGGGGTATATATACACATATATGTCTGAATATATACCCCTAGACATATATAGGTGTGATAGTAGCAGAAATATATTACTGTAAATGATTTCATTAGCGCAAGCATTTATTTCTGCTACTATCACACCTATATATGTCTAGGGGTATATATTCAGACATATATGTCTATATATACCCCCTATACACATGTTCAGATGTCATGTCTGACATCAAACATGTCCTCAAAAAAGCACTGGCAGTGGCAGCCCCTGCAGCATAAAAAATGCTTGGCTGGTGAGAAGCCATATGCCTGTCCCGAAGCTATTCAGAGAAATTATCATTTCTCTATAGTGGTCACCCTGCTATGGAAGGGTTTTGTCACCCTGCCATAGCAGTCACTGCCAGTTAACCCTACACTACACTACGGTCCCCTTACACTTAACACTTTCCCTACAGAAACTCAATTTTTGAAGCTAACTTAAGTGTAAAGGAGCACTCTAACTACACTAGATATCCCTTTCCTCACACTAATAAATAGCTAAATGACACTTTTAAAGTAAAATGAACAGAACTGCTTCCACTCTCTTCCATGTCCAGTATAACAATGCTAGGAATATGGCGGGGGCGATCTTATATACTGGGGGGCGTATTCACTAATGATTGGTCTAGGGACCCCCTAGTCACTCCAATCACATTCCTAGCATTCTTCTGCCCCCTCAATTGGCTTTTGCTAATGGTTCTGGTCCAATTACGGGCTTTTAAAGACCATTTCCTGAAGCATTGCATTTTGGGCGGTTCTGGTTGCCGAATTCCGAACTTTTTGGGCAAAAAGTTCTAAATTCGGCCGAACCTCGAACACCCAATGTTCGGGCCGAAGCGATGGTGGACCCGAACCGTTCGATCATCCCTAATGAATACTTGGGTATGCTTGGATTGATTTCAAGACCACAGATCTTTATAAACAAATTATGGACTAAAGTGGAAAACCAAGGAGAGTGACCGGGTGTTTTTTCGGTTGTTCAGGGGAGAGAGTCAGACATTTATGGAATTTATAGGTTGCAAAAATCACTGGGCGCGATAACAATGTTTGGTTGTAAAGTGAAAGCTCTTGCACTTTATAAATGTGTCAAACTTTCAAAACCAGTGAATTCAACAAAATTTGTTTAAATAAAGTGAAATACAAATATCATGCTGCAGCTTTCAAATAAATAACTCAATATGCTTAAGTGAATCCCATTCTAAATAAAAATACATGTGCAAATGCATAAATCACATAATATTATTAGTGACAAAAAAATATAAATAAATAGTAGTCTTCAAATAGATATGCACAAGAACTAGTCCAGTATGCTCCGTACACAATGCAGTTCTTATGAAGTAAATTTTTAGGTGAGATTGTGATCAGATAATGAGAGTCCCGTGATAAGGTTGGGTCACCATAAATCCACCACCATCATGATACCGCTCCCACCAGCTGGCAACTCACCCCAAATTATTGCCCCCCATTCTCATGGTCAGGGCTCATGCACAGTGGGATCACTAGTAAAAAAGATATGACCTGCGTGGAGGTGGTGGTGAGGTGAGGTGGTGAAGATATGACCTGCGTGGAGGCACCAGCGTGGAGGTGGTGAGGACTAGGGATGATCGAACGGTTCGGGTCGACCATCGGTTCGACCCGAACATTGGGTGTTCGAAATTCGGCCAAATTCCGAACTTTTTGGGGTAAAAGTTCGGAATTCGGGTCACCCGAACCGCCCAAAATGCAATGGGACAGGAAGTGGGCTTTAAAAGCCCATGATTGGCATAGAAACGTCAGTAAAAGCCAATGAGGGTGCAGGAGTCTGCTAGGAATGTGATTGGAGTGACTATGGGGACCAGAGGCCAATCAGGAGTGAATACACCCCCCAGTATATAACATAGCCCCGCCTAACCTCTAGCACTGTTATACAGAGGCTTTGGAAGAGACTGGAAGCATTTGTGTTTCTCCTGCTGTGTTAAACAACGTTTGCTGCATAGCCGATTGCTTGTATAGCTCCAGATCAGCAGAAGAGCAGTCAGCTTACGGAAATATTGTCAGTGTAGTTAGAAATACAGCGATTGTGCTGTTTGAGTTAGAAAAAAAAAAATTAAAGGGACAGTGTCAGTTAGAAATTATCTTCTGCTGTATGGAGCTGTTCTTTTAGTATGAGGAAAGGGATATGCAGTGTAGTTAGGGTACTATATACCACTATAGTTAGATTCAATAATCTAGTTTTTAGTGTCAGGGTTCCATCTAGAGAGCACGTTGCACTGCTGATATATCTACAGCAGGTATACGTGCTTGCTAGTCAGCTATTGTGCAAAATACATTTCAGCGATACACACATCTGCTGTATTTAGCGACAACTTTGGGTCGCATGGCAGTGTGCGTCTTGCAGGTGATTTTCACATCGCACAGTTGATAAAGCCTCAGTGACAATTTAACGCCTTTTATTGTTGTAAGCGTTAAGTCCACTGCAAAAGGCTTTGCTACTCTGCGTCACACACATCTGCTTTATTTAGCGACAACTTTGGGTCGCATAGCAGTGTGCGTCTTGCAGGTGATTTTAACATCGCACAGTTGATAAAGCCTCAGTGACAAGTTAACGCCTGTTCTTGTTGTAAGCGTTAACTCCACTGCAAAAGGCTTTGCTACTCTGCGTCACACACATCTGCTTTATTTAGTGACAACTTTGGGTCGCATAGCAGTGTGTGTCTTGCAGGTGATTTTCACATCGCACAGTTGATAAAGCCTCAGTGACAACTATGTCAGGTAGACCAAGGAAAGGCATACGTGGCCCTGCTGCGGAAAGGGGCACAGCTTCTAGGGTGTCTAGAGGCAAGGGTGGACGTAGTGGTCCTCAGCCAGGCCACCATTTCGATTGTTCTCCCGCAGTGGCCAAGCTATACGTCCACAGTACGTACAGGAGGTGGTGGACTATATTACCAAACCCTCATCATCGTCATCATCAGCAACTACAGTGACCCAGGCAGAGAAAAATGGTCAGTCTTCTGCAGTTGGCAGAGCAAATAAAGATGAGTCCATGTCCACCTCAAGTCCTCCCTTAGACCCAACTTAAGACATGGCAGAGGAGTCAGCTGAGCTGTTTGACCACAGTGTCGGCCATCTACTCCTGCCTGACGCTCAGTCCTTTATGGAGTCTGATGTTGGGTCTGAGGTTCAGCAGGAGGCAGAGCAAGCAAGAGGGGAGAGCAGACGGCCCACTCCATCTAAGGTCGCACCTGTTGTCTCCCGGGCCACTATGCAAACCTCTTCTTGCTGGGCCTTTTTTGAGACATCTCATGCAGATCGAACAGTTGCGTTCTGCAAGATTTGTCATGAGGGAATAAAACGTGGCAAAAAGGTCAACCACTTGGGTACAAGCTGCCTAACCAGGCATTTGACAACCCACCACTTGGCCCATTGGCAGGAGCATTTGAAGAACCCGCAAAAGGGCCAAAGATCGGTCAGTCGGCCTCCTAGTCCTCCTCAGGCTCCTCTTCGTGCTCCACCTGCACATCAGTCTGTCCCTGCTATAGTCACTCGTCACCTGTTGGCAGCCTCCACTGACAGGGATGATGATATAGCACGCAGTGTCGCATCTACCTCCAGCACACCACCAGCTATAACATCTAGACGCCAAATTTTGATTCCACACATGCTGGAACGAAAAAAAAAGTATACTCCCCGCCACCCACATGCCCAGCGTCTAAACAGTAGTTTGGAAAAACTACCGGCTCTGCAACTCTTACCATTTAACCTGGTAGAGTCTGCTCCCTTCCGCGACTTTGCAAAATGTGCAGTTCCACAGTGGCAGGTGCCGAGTTGGCATTACTTTGCCTGTAAGGCCCTGCCATCCCTATACCAACATGTGGAAGGCAATGTAGTGTCGTCCCTGGCAAAGTCAGTTAGCCGTAAGATACACCTGATGACTGACACTTTGTCAAGCATACATGGGCAGGGACGGTACATTTCTGTCACTGCTCATTGGGGGACACTGCTTGCCAGCGGAAGGGATTGTGGCCAGGGCTCGGTGCTGCAGCCAGTATTTCCCCCACGTCTGCAAACAGCTGGTGGTGTCGCTGATCCGGGTAGATCGATCACTTCTATCCCCTCCTGATCATCCTCCTCCATGCCCTCCTCTGCAGAATGGTCCTTTGACCACATAAGCATTCAAAGGGCTATTCTATGTCTCACGCCAAAAGGTGTCACACAGTGCTGCAGCTTGTGTGTCTAGGGGACAGGCAGCACACTGCCCATGAGATTCTTGGGGCTCTGCAGGCACAGGCCCAGAGGTGGTTGACACCACACCAGCTGCAGCCAGGAATGGTGGTTACCGATAATGGGTCAAACCTCCTGGCCACCCTTCGGCAGGGAAAGTTGACCCATGTGCCATGCCTGGCGCATGTCCTGAATCTCGTGGTACAGTGGTTTTTGAACTCGTACCCGGGAATGCAGGATGTGCTAAGGATGTCAAGAAGGGTGTGCAGTCACTTCAGGCGGTCGTACAGTGCCACTGCACGTTTGTCCGAAGTGCAGCGCGAGTTTCACCTGCCGGTACACCGCTTCATCTGTGACATGCCCACCCGCTGGAACTCCACATTGGCTATGCTGCAGCGCCTGTACACGCAGCAGAGGGCCCTCAATGAATATCTCTGCGAGTATGGCACCAGCACTGGCTCAGCACACCTGGGCTTTTTTTTCGCCACGGCAGTGGCTTTTCATTAAGGATGCATGTGCTGTCCTCTCGCCATTTGAGGGACAGCGCATGCATCAGTGACACCCTACCAGTACTGTTTTTGTTAGAGCACACTCTGCGTGGCATTATGGACATGGCACTGGAGGCAGAGCAGCAGGAGGAAGAGGAGGACTTCTTTGCCTCTCAAGGCCCCCTTTATCCTGACCCCATTATGCATAGCTCCCAGAGGCCCAAGCAGGATCCAGGGGTGGAAGAAGAGGAGGAGCAGGACGATTCTTCGGGAACTTTTGCAGGCTTTTAGGAGGAGGAGGAAGACATGCGGCAATCTGCAAGGCCTAGTTTGACTCCCTCGGGACACTTTGGTGTAGTACGTGGCTGGGAGGAGGAGGAGCACGTTCAAGATCATGTCATTTTGAGTGACCCAGAGGAGTCAGCTTCTCAGGCCTTTGCAAATTTGTGACACATGGCAAACATCATGCTTCAGAGCATGTGAAAGGACCCCAGAATCAAGGCCATTAAAGAGACTGACCACTATTGGTTGGCCCCCCTACTTGACCACCGGTACAAGTCAAAAGTCTCTGAGCTTTTCCCATACACCCAGAGAGTCCACAGGATCAAATTCCTTGAGGACAGTCTCAAGAGGATTCTGGTGAACACGTTCCCCGACTCCCGTAGGGTGCAGGGGCGGGGACAACCTACCATGGACTATACTGGGGGTCACGAGAGGAGCATTGGAGAAGGCGTGCGGTTGACGGATGCCTTTTGGTCTTTTTTTAGTCCTCACCGCCCAGGCCTCTCAGCTGCCACATCGCATCGACAGCGTCTGCATCACATGGTGGACGATTACATCAGGGCACAAAGTGACACAGAGGGTTTTTCATGTGACGAAGCCGATCCACTGGCATACTGGGTCTTAAGATTAGACCACTGGCCAGAACTGGCCCAGTATGCCATGGAATTGTTGGCCTGCCCTGCTTCCAGTGTGCTATCGGAACGGGCATTCAGCGCAGCAGGAGGATTTGTCACAGACCATCGAACGAGACTCTCCACCGACTCAGTCAACCGATTGACATTCATTAAAATGAATCAGTCGTGGATATCAAGCTTTGATGCACCTGATGCAGACCTTGTAGACTAGTCTATCGTTGCGATGTGGCAGCTGAGCCTCAGTTTAAGCCTGGACCAGGGTGCCACCCTCCAACCCTCCTCTCGTTCTGTTTAGGTTCACAGAACCTCATTTTAGTTTCCACTAGAAAAGATAATTTTGTTTTTTTTAGCCTTCTGCAACACCAGCTCTTTGGGCTTACGGTGGGGAGGCTCTGCCAACACCAAAAATACCATGTTTGCGCACCTGTTCCACAGGTGCACACCTTCATAATTTTTACGCCTTCTTCAAAACCAGCTCTTTGGGCTTACGGTGGGGAGGCTCCGCCAACACCCAAAACACAATGTTTGCTCACCTGATCCACAGGTACACATCTTCTTAATTTTTTCGCTTACTTCAACACCAGCTCTTTGGGCTTACAGTGGTATGGCTCTGCCAACACCCAAACAACAATTGTTGCGCACCTGTTTCACAGATGCATATCATTGCAATTTTTTTCCTTACAAAGGCAATTATTGCCTTCATGACCAGCACTTTCATAGGGTTATGGTGTCAAGGCATCGTCGGCACCACCAAAGGCCCAATTCTTAAGCATCCTTTACTTCTATTCAAAGTCAAGAGACAACAGTATTCATCCAAAACATCTCTAATCTTGTTCACTGTGCACTACATTGTGGCCCCAACTCCTAACCCTAACCCTCAATGTATCCATGCATATATGTCTGTTTCTTGTGAGAATTCAAGTTAAAGTGCACCAAACACCATTTTACATGAAATAAAGTGCATCTGCATACATCTTTTGACTTCTTGAAAACATTTGGTAATAATAGCCCCATTGTGAAAATACACCCGTTAATTATATCCACATTTAAAGAGACAGCTCCTTTTTAAAAAAAAAAACCTCTAATCTTGTTCCCAGTGCACAGCATTATGTCCCCATCATACACATTGGCTGTGCAGTTGATTAGGAGCAAAAGAAAGGCGCGGTTAAGCAAAAAAGTAATTTTTGAAGGTTTGGCATGCTATAATTCTGGTTCTGGACATGCTACAGAGCTGAAACTTCACAGGTACACTTTTTAGACACCCCCCCCCCAGACACTAAATCCAAAGAAATCATTTTTTTTTCAATAATTTTTTTTTCAATAATTGGCTCTCTATCAAAAACGACAATTTTTAAGAACTTTTTTTTGCCTGATTCATAGTCCCTGGGGCATGACCCAGAACCCTAGGCACTTTTTAGGGGCATTTATTAGGTTTTAGGGCTTCAAAATGGTGTTTTTTGATTCCCGAAGTTCGGGTCCCATTGATTTCAATGGGGTCCGGAAATCCGGGTGTTCTGGTCCAACCAAACTTTTCAAAAGTTCAATCATCCCTAGTGAGGACTATGGGAATGCCCCAGACCCCCTTTTTTTAATTATGCGCTTTACTTTATGACACCTTGTGAGTGCATCTTTTTGTGGGTTTGTAATATGAATTAATAAATTGAAGTAAAGACCATGTTACACTAGTGGAGCTCTTTTCTTTTCTATGGTTCATATTGATGGGCTATTGATCAGAGAAGAAAAGGTGTTGGAGGAGGACGATCTAAGGATGATCCTTTTTTACTAGTGATCCCACTGTGTATGAGCCCTGACCATGAGAATGGGGGACAATAATTTGGGGTGAGTTGCCAGCTGATGGGAGCAGTATCATGATGGTGGTGGATTTATGGTGACCCAACCTTATCACGGGACTCTCATTATCTGATCACAATCTCACCTAAAAGTTTACTTCATAAGAACTGCATTGTGTACGGAGCATACTGGACTAGTTCTTGTGCACATCTATTTGAAGACTACTATTTATTTATGTTTTTTTGTCACTAATAATATTATGTGATTTATTAATGTATTTTTATTTGCACATGCACTTTCTAAATGTGTGGCTTAGTGATTATTGTTTGGAATGGGATTCATTTAAGCATACTGAACAATGTTTAGTTTTAAAGGGTCTTTGGATCCTTTTTCACTGGTTTATTACTACTGAGTAGTGATGTCGCGAACCTAAAATTCGCCGTTCGCGAACGGCGAACGCGAACATCGGCAAATGTTCGCGAACCGGCGAACCGGGCGTACCGCCATAGACTTCAATAGGCAGGCGAATTTTAAAACACACAGGGACTCTTTCTGGCCACAATAGTGATGGAAAAGTTGTTTCAAGGGGACTAACACCTGGACTGTGGCATGCCGGAGAGGGATCACGCAAAAAAAAGTTCTTAAAAATTATAATTTTTTGATAGAGAGCCAATTATTGGAAAAATTAAAAAAAAATAAAAATAAAAAATTTCTTTGGATTTAGCATCTGGGGGGTCTAAAAAGTGTACCTGTGAAGTTTCAGCTCTGTAGCATGTCCAGAACCCCTAAAAAACAGCATTTGTCTTATATTTTCAGGAATATGGCTTCTCTGCGGCTGGCTTTTTCTCTTGCAGGCATTTATCGGGCATTTTTTTAGGCAGGCATGTAATTTTTTGTATTTAGTGTCTGGGGGGTCTAAAAAGTGTACCTGTCAAGTTTCAGCTCTGTAGCATGTCCAGAACCCCTAAAAAACAGCATTTTTCTTATATTTTCAGGAATATGGCTTCTCTGCGGCTGGCTTTTTTTCTTGCAGGCATTTAGCGGGCATTTTTTTAGGCAGGCATGTCATTTTTTGTATTCAGTGTCTGGGGGGTCTAAAAAGTGTACCTGTCAAGTTTCAGCTCTGTAGCATGTCCAGAACCCCTAAAAAACAGCATTTTTATTATATTTTCAGGAATACGGCTTCTCTGCGGCTGGCTTTTTCTCTTGCAGGCATTTATCGGGCATTTTTTTAGGCAGGCATGTCATTTTTTGTATTTAGTGTCTGGGGGGTCACAAAAGTGTACCTGTCAAGTTTCAGCTCTGTAGCATGTCCAGAACCCCTAAAAAACAGCATTTTTCTTATATTTTCAGGAATACGGCTTCTCTGCGGCTGGCTTTTTCTCTTGCAGGCATTTAGCGGGCATTTTTTTAGGCAGGCATGTCATTTTTTGTATTTAGTGTCTGGGGGGTCTAAAAGGTGTACCTGTCAAGTTTCAGCTCTGTAGCATGTCCAGAACCCCTAAAAAACAGTATTTTTCTTATATTTTCAGGAATATGGCTTCTCTGCGGCTGGCTTTTTTTCTTGCAGGCATTTAGCGGGCATTTTTTTAGGCAGGCATGTCATTTTTTGTATTTAGTGTCTGGGGGGTCTAAAAAGTGTACCTGTCAAGTTTCAGCTCTGTAGTATGTCCACAACCCAAAAAAAACAGCATTTTTCTTATGATTTTTAGTAGAAAACTAATGCAGTGTCTTTCCAGCTGTCTTTTTTTCTTTCTGGCAAGCTGAAATATGATATGCCAAGGCAAACATGCCTATCAGTTGAGCTATGACACAGACAACACTGCACACATGGGGAAATATGTAAAACAAAAAACAGGAAAAGGAAATTAGGTGACGGTCACAAAACATGATATTGTGATTGGCCAAATAAAAAGTCGCCTCGCGATGAGGTCGCGCCAAAGTCGCGCCAAAGTCGCACTGGAAGCGACGCTACTTTAGTGGTAGCGGCAGTGTAAACCAGCACTAAAACATCCAGTGTATGAATACGATCAGGTATGATGTTTTATTGGTCAAGTAGTGTAAGGGTTACGCCCGTCGCCTGCTTCACAGTGACAGACCAAACTCTGACAGACCAAACTCCCCGTTTAACAGTCAGTCCATTTGCACAACCGCAAACTCCCCATTTGCACAAGGTTGGATACCAAGCTAGCCATGTCCCGTTCCTTGTCCTCACTGACATCATTGAAGGTCTCTTCCTCCACCCAGCCACATACAACACCAAGGGTCCCCGAAAGGTGAGAACAAGCCCCCTGGGACGCCTGCTGTGGCTGGTATTCCACCTCCTCAAAGCCACCTTCCTCCTCTGACTTCTCTTCTTCAGACTCCTCTCTCTGCGTTGCCACAGGTCCAGCAATTGACAACGACAAGGCTGCTTCTGGTGGTGATGAGGACCACAACTCTTCCTCTTCATGCTCATCTACAGCCTGATCCAGTACTCTTCGCAGGGCACGCTCCAGAAAAAACGCATATGGGATGAGGTCGATGATGTTGCCTTGGGTTCGACTGACCACCAGGGTTGTCATCTCCGCAAAAGGACGCATGAGCCTACAGCCATTGTTCATGAGCATTCAGTAACGCGGCCAAAAAATACCCAGCTCCGCAGAAAGAATGAAAGAAAATGAATGTTTTTTTTTATGAAAAATTATCCTGCGGATCGCTTTTGGTCTGTACACAATGAAGCAACGACCTTATCATCTGGGGTGTGCCAACACAATCCTAGAGGTGATCGCTTCATTGTGATACGCAAGCCCCTTCACCACGACAAGGTAACGATCACGAAGGGGAATTGACACATGTATGTGCCTTTTTTTTTTGTTTTTTGTTTTTTTGAAGCCACAGTGTAGCACCATAGGCCAGAAAAATTAGGCATGTACACATGCATGAAAAAGTAGGTATTGTTGCAGCCGCTGCTGTAGCAGCGGCCTGAAAAATTGAGGTTTTAAGGCAGAAAGTGCACTAAAACATTGCGGCTTGAACCGTAGTTGGTGGCGGAGACGTCACGTAAGTCATCCGGCATGCAGAGAATGATTATATACAGCAGCGTGTGGACCATTTTTAGGCCAAGGCATCTCAGTCATCACCAGGCCTTTTTTAGTCAAATGCATCCCCCACTGTCAGTCCCTTCGGGATCCATGCCTCATTCATCTTAATAAACGTGAGGTAATCAAGACTTTTTTGACCTAGGCGACTTCTCTTCTCAGTGACAATACCTCCTGCTGCGCTGAAGGTCCTTTCTGACAGCACACTTGAAGCGGGGCAGGCCAGAAGTTCAATGGCAAATTGGGATAGCTCAGGCCACAGGTCAAGCCTGCACACCCAGTAGTCAAGGGGTTCATCGCTCCTCAGAGTGTCGATATCTGCAGTTAAGGCAAGGTAGTCTGCTACCTGTCGGTCGAGTCATTCTCTGAGGGTGGACCCCGAAGGGCTGTGGCGATGCATAGGACTAAAAAAGCTCCGCATGTCCTCCATCAACAAGACGTCTGTAAAGCGTCCTGTCCTTGCCGGCGTGGTTGTGGTGGTAGGAGGAGGATTACTTTCACCTCTTCCCCTGTTGGATTCCCGTTGTGCTGTGACATCACCCTTATACGCTGTGTAAAGCATAGTTTTTAACTTATTTTGTAGCTGCTGCATCCTTTGCGACTGCTGGTAATTGGGTAACATATCACAGACTTTCTGCTTATACCGGGGGTCTAGTAGCGTGGCCACCCAGTACAGGTCGTTCTCCTTCAGCCTTTTTATACGAGGGTCTCTCAACAGGCATGACAGCATGAAAGACCCCATTTGCACAAGGTTGGATGCCGAGCTACTCATGTCCAATTCCTCGTCCTCACTGATGTCATTGAAGGTGTGTTCTTCCCCCCAGCCACGTACAACACCACGGGTACCAGATAGGTGACAACGAGCACCCTGGGATGCCTGCTGTGGTTGGTGTTCCTCCTCCTCAAAGCCACATTCCTCCTCTGACTCCTCTTCCTCACACTCCTCTTCCAGTGTTGCCGCAGGTCCAGCAATCGATGGTAAGGCTGTTTCTGGTGGTGGTGATGGTGACCACAACTCTTCCTCTTCCTCTTCACGCTCATCTACGGCCTGATCCAGCACTCTTCGCAGGGCACGCTCCAGGAAAAAAACATATGGGATGATGTCGCTGATGGTGCCTTCAGTGCGACTCACTAGGTTTGTCACCTCCTCAAAAGGACGCATGAGCCTACAGGCATTGCGCATGAGCGTCCAGTAACGTGGCAAAAAAATACCCAGCTCCGCAGAGGCTGTCCTAGCACCCCGGTCATACAAATACTCGTTGACCGCTTTTTCTTGTTGGAGCAGGCGGTCGAACATTAGCAGTGTTGAATTCCAACGTGTCGGGCTGTCGCAAATCAAGCGCCTCACTGGCATGTTGTTTCGCCGCTGAATATCTGCAAAGTGCGCCATGGCCGTGTAGGAACGCCTGAAATGGCCACACACCTTCCTGGCCTGCTTGAGGACGTCCTGTAAGCCTGGGTACTTCTGCACAAAACGTTGCACAATCAGATTCAACACATGTGCCATGCACAGCACATGTGTCAACTTGCCCAAATTCAATGCCGCCAACAAATTGCTCCCGTTGTCACACACCACTTTGCCGATCTCCAGTTGGTGCGGGGTCAGCCACTGATCCACCTGTGCGTTCAGGGCGGACAGTAGTGCTGGTCCGGTGTGACTCTCTGCTTTCAGGCAAGTCAACCCCAAGACAGCGTGACACTGTCGTATCCGGCATGTGGAATAGCCCCTGGGGAGCTGGGGGGGTGCAGTTGGTGTGGAGCAAGACGCAACAGCAGAAGAGGACTCAGCCGAGGAGGTTAGCAAAGAGGATGGAGTAGGAGGAGTAGAGGAGGTGGCAGCAGGCCTGCCTGCAAGTCGTGGCGGTGTCACCAACTCCTCTGCAGCAGAGCCACGCATTCCATGCTTGGCAGCCGCCAGCAGGTTTACCCAATGCGCAGTGTTAGTTATATACCTGCCCTGACCGTGCTTTGCAGACCAGCTATCAGTGGTCAGATGGACCCTTGCCCCAACACTGTGTGCCAGACGTGACATGATTTCCTTTTCCACAATAGAGTACAGGTTGGGGATTGCCTTTTGTGAAAAATAATTTCGGCCGGGTACCTTCCACTGCGGTGTCCCAATAGCGACAAATTTTTTGAAGGCCTCAGACTCCACCAGCTTGTATGGTAAAAGCTGGCGGGCTAAGAGTTCCGACAAGCCAGCTGTCAGACGCCGGGCAAGGAGGTGACTATTCGAGATTGTTTTTTACGCTCAAACATTTCCTTGACAGACACCTGACTGTGGGCAGGTGACGAGCAGGAACTGCTGAAGGTGAGAGGCGGAGGGGCGGGTTGTTGATAGGGGGCATGGAGGACAGCAGTGGTTGACGTGGCTGAAGATGCTGGACCAGGAGGAGGATGGTGGCTTTCAGTTTGTGTGCTGCTTTTACTCATGTGTTGATCCCATAGGCGTTTGTGATGTGAGATCATGTGCCTTCGCAAAGCAGTTGTACCTAGGTGGGTGTTGGACTTCCCACGACTCAGTTTCTTTTGGCACAGGTTACAAATGGCATCGCTGATATCAGAGGCAGACACACAAAAAAAATGCCACACTGCTGAGCTTTGCAAGGACGGCATTCTGGTGGTGGCAACAGCTTGCGTTGATTGGCGTGCTGTCTGGCTGACCCCGGGTGCCGAATCTACATGCTGTCTGACTGCGCCACTAGCTCCTTGCGATGACCTCCTCCCCCTGCTTCCAACTCGTCTCCTCCTCCTCTCTGTCTCCCCATCTGAACTTTCCCCCTCTTCTTCTGCTCTTCGAGCAGGCACCCAGGTGACATCCACAGACACATCGTCATCATCAGCCGCTTCACTTGACAACTCAGCAAAGGCAGCAGCAGCAGGTACAACATCATCATCATCACAATGTACGTCCATGTGTATAATGCTGCCTGACTGAGACATATCCCCGTTATCTACATCCTCTGGCACTAATAGTTGCGCATCACTTATTTCTTCCAACTGATGTGAAAATAACTCCTCTGACGGATCAAGTGAAGCGGCTGTGGTGCTAGTGTTGGTGGTGGTGTCGGCGGGCTGGCGAGTGGTAAATTGAGAGGTGCCCGAAGCTGAGCTGGAGGAGGATGGTGCATTAGGGTTCCGAGCGGAAGCTGTAGACGATTGGGTGTCCTGTGTAAGCCAGTCAACTATGGCCTCAGAATTTTTTGAGTTCAGGGTCTGTGGTGGCCTCTGAACACTGGGCATTATTCTAGGGCCTAAGGAAATCACAGCACCACGACCACGACGGCCCTTGCGGGGTGGCCTGCCTCTGCCTGTCATTTTCTTTTTTAATGTGTTGTGTACTATGAGTGCAAGGTGCTGTGCCACCCTATAGGAGTGTTGGGCAGTGGGTACAGTACACTCTGTGGACCTGACAGTCACTGGCACTCAGGCAACTGCAATTTAAAAAATATATATATTTTTTTTACTTGGCAAGCTGCTGTGCCACCTTATATATCAGTGGTGGGTGGGCAGTGGCACAGTACACTCTCTGTGGACCTGACAGCAGTCACTGGCACCCAGGCAACTGCAATTTTAAAAAATATATATTTTATTTTACTTTGCAAGCTGCTGTGCCACCTTATATATCAGTGGTGGGTGGGCAGTGGCACAGTACACTCTCTGTGGACCTGACAGCAGTCACTGGCACCCAGGCAACTGCAATTTTAAAAAATATATATTTTATTTTACTTTGCAAGCTGCTGTGCCACCTTATATATCAGTGGTGGGTGGGCAGTGGCACAGTACACTCTCTGTGGACCTGACAGCAGTCACTGGCACCCAGGCAACTGCAATTTTAAAAAATATATATTTTATTTTACTTTGCAAGCTGCTGTGCCACCTTATATATCAGTGGTGGGTGGGCAGTGGCACAGTACACTCTCTGTGGACCTGACAGCAGTCACTGGCACCCAGGCAACTGCAATTAAAAAATATATATATTTTTTTTTACTTTGCAAGCTGCTGTGCCACCTTATATATCAGTGGTGGGTGGGCACACAGTGGCACTGCAGTGGGCACAGTACACTCTGTGGACCTGACAGTAACTGGCAGCCCAGGCAACTGCAATAATAAAAAATATTTTTTTTTTTAAATTTGCAACAAGATGCTGTGCCACCGTATATATATCAGTGGTGGGCAGTGCACTGCAGTGGGTACAGTGCACTCTGTGGACCTGACACAGCACTCACTGCAATTATGACAGAGGAAAAAAAAAATATTTTTTAAAATGCAAGGTACTGTGCCTATGCCACCCGAAATGAGTGTGGTGTGCACACAGTACAGTCTGTGGTAGGTCTGTGGCCTCTCACACACAGCGGGCAGGCAACTGCAGTGTACAATAGATATATATAGATATATATATAAAGAAAAAACTCTATTACCTTACCAGCCCTTAAAAGGGCTTTTGGGGACACTATATATATATATATATATGTATATATATAAATAAAAAAAATCCTCAATTACCAGCCCTTAAAAGGGCTTTTGGGGACACTAGATAGATATAGATATATATATATAAGAAGAAACAACTCAATTACCAGCCCTTAAAAGGGCTTTTGGGGACGCTAGGTATATATATATATATATATATATATATATATATATATATAAAAAAAAAAATTACACAAATACCAGCCCTTAGAAGGGCTTTTTGGGGTGCTGATATTACAGCAGTAGTGGACCAAGAACACTGCAAGACCAGGAACACTGACTAACTGTCCCTAGCTTAACAGCAGCAGCAGCAGCAGCAGCAGCTCTCTCCCTACTCTCACTACACACACTGCTTCAGAATGATTTAAGATGGATGCTGCCCTTGCTTATTTATAGGAGGTGGGAGGGTGTGGGAGGGAGGTATGCTGATTGGCTGGAAATGTGTCTGCTGACTGTAAAGTTCAGGGTCAAAGTTTGCCTCAATGATGTCTTATGGGGGGCGGACCGAACATCGCATATGTTCGCCGGCAGCGGCGAACGCGAACATGCTAAGTTCGCCGGGAACTGTTCGCCGGCGAACAGTTCTATACATCTCTACTACTGAGCTTCACTTCTTCTAAAGGCCAGATAACTTATTTTGGTGCTGACAATAAGATGCACGGAATCAGGGATCCCACTTGGTATCCCCACTATAGAGCCTCTAACTAGCTATCTTTAGTGGATTGTTTCATTCCACATAGGGAAGAAAGGCTCCTTTCATTCTTTTTCCCCTTCCCTTAACCCCAACCTCCCCATTTTATTTTCCCAGAAAGTGGGTAATAAATAAAGTGATCCCCTCCAGATTTTGCATTATAAGAGTCTTTCCCCTGAGTGAGGGAATAGAATTGTGAATATTATTTTGTATTTTGATTTTATTTTGTACTCAGATACTCAGTTTTGTGAGGGTTTTTATTTTTTATTATTTTAACCTATCTCCTTAACCTTCCTCCAATAATATGTTACAAATGGGAACTTTTCATTGCACTTACTGTGCTTTGTTTCCTGCTATTATTGTAATTCCTTACAAAACATTTTAAAAAAATATTATGGAATAAAAAAGAAGATGTAGCAATTGTCAATCAGTGATACCACTTGGGATCCCCACTATAGAGCCTATAACTACCTATCTTTAGTAGATTGTTTCATTCCACATAGGGAAGAAAGGATCCTTTAATTATTTTTCTTCTTCCCTTAACCTCAATCCCCCAATTTGTTTTTCTTCCCAGAAAGTGGGTAATAAATAAAGTGATCCCCTCCAGATTTTTTTTATTTCCCCTGAGTGAGGGAACAGAATTGTGAATAATGTTTTGTATTTTGATTTTCTTTTGTATTCAGATACTCCGTTTTGTGAGTGTTTTTTTTTTTATTATTTTACCTATTTCCTTAAAATTCCTCAACTAATAATATGTTACTAATGGCAACTTTTCATTACGCTTTACTGTGCTTTGTTTCCTGCTATTACTGTAAATTCGTTACAAAACATTTTAAGGAAATATGAAAAAAAAAAAGAAGATGTAGCAATGGTCAAGATGATAAAGCAGTTCCCCAATCAGAAAACCAGGGTGGACAGGGAGGTGAGGGCTTTGGTTATGGAAATAAATATTGTGTTTAAATCAGGTGATGAGCAAGCATATAGTGTGGCAAGGGCGAGGTTAAGAGTAAGCATTATGTAAACAAATTGTAGGTATAAACTAAGGTTAAAGAAGGGACCGGGATGCAATAGTGCTAGAACCATGTGGAAGGCTATCCAATCAGCCACAGGTTATTAAAAAAGACAGGCTGATGTGAGTGAAGCTGACGCCACTCTACCAGAATAATTCAACAGGTTTGATGCTTGTTTTGATCATCCGAAAAATGATGTGGTTACTAAATTGTGTGTCTTGTCTGGGGATATGCCTCTTAAGATTTATGTTCAGGATGTGTGTTTACGCCTGGTAAGCATTAACCACTTGCTGACCAGCCATCGTAGTTATAGTCCCTATATTTTCCTTATTTTGAAGGCATATATGCCAGTTATTGGCCATAGAAAGAGTATGGGGGCCCAGGTACTGCCCTGGGTGACATGTATAAATGCAAAAAATGTTTGAAAAAGATTGTTTTTAAAGGAGCAGGGATTTTAATGATGCTAAAAGTGAAACAAAAATAAAAAATGTCTTTAAATATATAGCGGGGGGGGGGGGGTCCCCTTGGTAGTCTGTCTGTAAAGTGGTGCATCTGTACCGTGTATAGCACCTGCTGCAGCAAAACGGACATTCATAAATAAAAACATTCAAATTGGCGGCAATACAAAAATGTGTAAAAAAAAATGGCATGAGCATCCCCTCCAATCCATACCATGCCCTTTGGGTCTAGTATGGATTTTAAGGGAAACCCCATGTTAAAATAAAAAAAAGGTGTGGGATCTTCCCCCAAATCCATGCCAGACCCCCCCCAACCATACCAGGCCACATGCCCAATGCACGTTTTCCTCATGTTGATGGGGACAAGGGCCTCTTCCCAGATGAGACCCTGGGCTTTGGTTGTGCCATTAGTTCCTGATACTGTCAGTCAAATTCTGCGAAAACGGAGCTGGGAGGGGGGGCATGGCCAAGTAGACGCACACAGCCCGCCTCAGGAGCACACCCACACAGTTTCCCCCTCAGCACACAGCCTGCTGAGGGGGCACCAGCAGGGAAGGAACTGAAGACAGCATCTGTGGGGTGGAAAGGGGTCGCTCTGTGCAATACAGTTGGGTAAGTATACCTTCTTTTTTTATTTTAGTTTTCAAAAAATAGCCTTTACAACCGTTTTAACCTCCCTGGCGGTACGATTATGTCAGGAATTATGTACCAAAAGCGGTACAATTTTTTGCATGGAAATTTGGCGTTATGTCTTGAAGGCCTACAATTCTTAGTAAATACTTAATTAAACCTGACCAAAACAAGACTCTAGTAGACATCCCAGATGTGATAAATTTGAAACACAAACACATGAATTGTAATCTAATCAATAATATAATTTTATTCAATAATGCAATGAAAAATAATGAAATTTGTCAAACAAAGAAATTCAATACACATCCTGAGTGGGAAACAGTTTGAAGCATGGAACTAGACAAAGTCCGACATTGCAATCAGGACAATAGTACCTTGTTTCCTTTCTGACTTTTTTCCATTACCATCCTTCTTGGAACAGCAAACGACGCACATCCTGGTAGGCGCTAACTTTCTTGCGGTTGGCGATACAAAGTCTACAAAATGACGTCTGTCAGGCGTTCTTGATTGCCAACGTCAACAGCACGTCGTCCAGGTCTGTTAGCAGATACTGATGGCATCAGGTGGTTGACAAAAATCTGCTCAGCCACCTTCCAGATAAAGTTAGAATGAACAAGAGGTATGTTAGTGTTTGCTTTATAAAGGATATAGGCGTTCCAAAGGCATTGTTCAAGGAAATGCCTGAAAATCTTTTTGTAATACTTTTTCTGTTGCTTCCGCATCGCCGGGTAAAATGTCATTGCCTGATCGGCTCGGTCGACACCTCCCATTGTGTGATTATAGTCGATCACGACTTGCGGCTTCAGCACATCTGTTCCGTGTTTTGTGTGGACCATGGCAGTGGAGGTGCTGTGCACGGTGCTCATGAGACACACGTCCTTTTTGTCTCGCCACCGCATTGCCATCATTTTACCCTTTTGAAAGGCAACCATCTCTCCTTTTTTTAGTTTTTTCCTGCTAAACATTGATGGCATGTCACGCCGGTTTGGCCTAACAGTACCATACCCATCAGTTTTGTTTAGGAGCAAAACCTCATAAAGTTCCGGAGAGGTGTAAAAATTGTCCGTTGTCACGCAATATCCCTGGTTCAGCAATGGGTCCAGCAGTGAAAGGACAGAGGATGTGGTCATCCCATAGCCGCTGTACCTGGGATTGAACTTGGTACCTTTCCCGGTGTAAATGATAGCATTCCAGATATATCTGGTGGATGATTCACAGAGCATATAAAATTTGATGCCAAACTGCGCTCTTTTGGATGCAATAAATTGTATCCAGCTCAGGCGTCCCTTGTAGGCCATCAGACTTTCGTCCACACTGACATCCCTTTCTGGCACATAGGTCCACTGGAAGTTGGTGACAATCATTTGGCACACCTCCCAGATTTTTTGAGTTTGGGCACAGGATGCGTGGCCTTATCAAACTCTTCGTTGTTGGCGAAGTGTAAATTCTTCATGATCAGTGAAAAACGATATTTGGACATCACTGTGCCAAAAAATGGAGTGGCCAGCATCTTATTGGTGGTCCAATACCATTTCTGGAGCGGTTTCCCCACCACCCCCTGAAGGATGATGAGTCCCAGAAACTGCCAGATGTCCTCTTTACTGACCGGTTCCCATTTTCTGGATTTGGAAAATCTGGCACACAGCGTAGCGGATTGCTGCTCATGGTAGCGGTTGGTTTCTGTGACGATTTTTAGAATTACCTCCTCAGTAAGAAATAATTTCAGGTACGCCAGAGGGTTTTAAGTCTTTGAAAACGCCCGGAAGGGGAGGACGAAACGCGTCAACGCAATTTCCTTTCTACGGACATCGGCACGTCACTTCCGGCACGGGTGGAATGCAAGTCGGGACCAGGCGCCATCCCGAGCAGTATCCACGGCCAGGAAGACTTCTAGACTCGCTTGATTTGATATTTGCCCAAATTTTCTTCACAAATGTGAGTGTAATTGTTGTTTTTAACCACCATTAAAAGTGTTATCAGAGTTACACTATTGTGGGGTCTCTCCTTTCTCCTATATGCAATTGGAGCAATAAGGACCACAGGGACCATTGGCACCTAACCCCAAGAATCCATCAAAGTTCCTTACTGGGACATCAGCTCTATTTGACCTTTTTAGGCTATATGGCTTATGGGGTCAATTTAGTCCGGTAAGTGGAACATCCAGAGGGGGCGGACTGTCACCATTGTCTCACTGCAATGGATTAAAGGCATGCTTTTGCACTGCGTCTCCAGCACTTAAGCACTTAAGCATTTTACATTGGGACTTTTTTGTGGAATATATTTATAGATTCATGTTGACTGTTGCACTTAATTGGTAGCAAGCTTATTGAACCACTAGTGGTTTCTCATTTCCGTTACATCACCCCGCGAGGGGGATACTGTTTTAGAATTATTTTCACATTTATATGTATTTGGTATGCATGTTAATTGCACATTGCACATTGCACTTTTATTTAATTTATGAGTGATATTTTATATTTGTTTTTTCACTCATTTGATATTTGATTACTATACCTGTTTGCGCTGGTATTTGGCACTACGCCAGAGGGTTGTCTCTCTCCACATCAACCTTCATCCCAGGAGATCCAGTGAATCGGAATCTCGGGGGCGCTGCCTGGTCCGCATCGCTGTTTAGAGGGCACCAAGTGCGCACATCGCTTAGGTCAGGTGCGGGATCATCAGCGTTGTCACTTTCTGGATCAGTGTCAGTGTCAGAGTCAGATGACAAATCTCCCCACCACTCACTGTCACTCTGTTCTGCGAGCAGCTCCGTGTCACTGTCGCAGTCGCTGTCGCAGTTGCTCAGCTGATCCAAAAGCGCATGTGTAGGACAGCGCTTTTTTTATGCCATTTTCAAATGATTTTATTTGTCACAAATGACAATGGCAAGGGGCGCTGTGTCTTTTACTAAGGTGATACAGTGTAATCCTGTCAGATTAAACTGTATCACCTCCTTTTTATGTGTTTGTGTTGGTGCAACTTTTGAATTTCCCTCCCAGTTCCGCTCCCATGCAGCATTGCTGCTGCATGGAACGGAACCAGGAAGTCATCAGACCGACGGACGAGCGGCGGGGATCTCGGCGGCGATCACAGCAATGGGAGATCATCGCTGGATCGCCAGGAGAAGGTAAGGAACCCCGCTGCAGGCTCTGCACATCTACCCCGAGCGTGACTAGTAGCATGAAAAATCCACCCGAGTCACGCTCGGGGATACCGCTAAGGGGGTTAAAGCCTTCCATCAGTAGCAATGCTGAGAGTATCACTGAAACTGAAAACATACCCTTTAAATAAGTTTAGGGCTATCTTAATATGTTAATAATCTATTACATTCATCATTATACATTGAATACATTTTATAAAACATAATCTATTTATAGAAACAAATTCTAATTGTATTAGTCACATGCCTAAATCAGCAGAGATCTAAGTTGCTCTCTTTGGAATTATTGAGACTCTGTAAATAAGAATTTCCTATATATTAACCAGGGGTTGTACACTGATCACACATAACTGATGTAGAAGCGTATTAAGCTACTGCTTATATCCACAGCGCAATACATTTTTTTAATTTACTATACATACATATATATATATATAAATATATATACATTTTATCTTTTGCCTCTCATTCATACATTCATTTAGTAAATGTACAGCCAAAATATTTTTCTTAGAATTTTGGATAGATCAAATATGTTTTAGAATCACTGTCTGGTTTTTACTGCTTTCTGCATTCCCTTTGGAGAGGTTCACTCACTGGATTTTTCTTGGTGACCATTGTCACTAAAATTAAAAGTGTGATGGAAATCCAAAATTATAAAGCTGAGGTAAGGAAGAAGTGTGGATAAATCTTTTCAGTGGGGACTGTCACTGTTTCTGTGACAACAGTCTAAGATGGGAAGGTTTTAACTCGCTTCAGGGTTGAGTCTTTGATACATAAGTAACGGGAAATCTCCCCAACAGGACACAGACATAAAAAAATAAAAATAAAAAATGACCGGGATTTTAACCACATCCTACTCAAAACAGAAAAGTAGGGTTTTATACAGACACTAAAAGTATTATCCATTTGATTTTGTTTTAAATTTAAATTTACATATTGAATTATGTATAAACTGCTGAAAAAAATGTATATATTTTTTTTGAATATCTACATATTTGTTAAAATTAGGCTATGCATAATTTTTTGATGTCCATATGGTGTTTAACAAGAGAATGTTTTGGTTTACTTTTATGTTAGCAAATAACCACATTGTCATCAAGCATCAACAGAAACTTTTGTAATTGTTTTTTTGTTCAGTATTTAGTGTTTTTTTTTTTTAACTAATGTTTTAACCACCTTCCTTTAAAATGTAATATTTTATAGTGATGCACTAGGGCTATTTAAATACCTACTCCTGATTCCTGATAATACCAATAAATCTTTAAGATATTACTATACCAATAATTTCTTTATAGATCTTTATGATATTACAAGTGAAAATATTATAGTTAAACAGGTAAAAGAAATAAGACATAATTTTCATGCATGTTTTTAGGTCTTCACAAATCTTTAGGTATATCTAAATCTAAACTTTATTTTTAATTGTGGATAGAGTAGGAAGCACTTAAAATCACCTCTACATATTTTTGTATTTATTTATTTATTTTGCCAGTTGTGTCCAATTTGTAAGATTTGTCTTTGCTTCTGGTCCTGTTGACACAATGGGGAACACTAAGGCTGCATTCACATGTCAGCTTATAATCGCGGGCAGAACCGCCGCGGTTCCGCCCGCGATTCGGAGATTTATTGCAAATCGCGGGACGCCTAGCGTTGCCCGTTGATTTGCAATAGCCCCCCAAACGCCGAGCGATGTTCCCGCGATTTACGCCCGCCGAATCGCGGCAACATCGCGCAAACAAAATCGCGGGACGCAATACGCTCCAAAAAAGTACAAGAGCTTCTTTGGAGCGTATTGCGTCCCGCGATTTTGTTTGCGCGATGTTGCCGCGATTCGGCGGGCGTAAATCGCGGCAACATCGCTCGGCGTTTGGGGGGCTATTGCAAATCAACGGGCAATGCTGGGCGTCCCGCGATTTGCAATAAATCTCCGATTCGCTGGCAGAACCGCGGCGGTTCTGCCCGCGATTATAAGCTGACATGTGAATGCAGCCTTACTAAAACTGGAGCACTCAGAATCTGGTGCAGCTGTGCCTGGTACCCAATCAGCTTCTAACTTCAGCTTGTTCAGTTAAGCTTTGACAATAAAACCTGGAAGCTAAATGGTTTCTATGCAGAGCAACTTTCGATTTTGTCTTTTTCAGTTTTAGTAAATCTCCACCAATATGATGTTAAAATAAATCCTTCCAAAAATTAGGGAAATGCCCTCTTAGACAAGTAACAACATAAAAAGGGTCACTATTGGAATATATTCCCTTTCTTTTTGTTCTAACCTATCACCACTCTATTTGAAACTTAAAAAATGGATTTATAGATAAATAAATATTTAAAATAATAATAATAATAATAATAATAATAATAATAATAATAATAATAATAATAACTAAAGAAAGAAATGTCTAATCTTATATTTTTACACAGATCGTATCTAAGAGCAATCTTACAACAATATTCTTTTTGGGATTCAACAATATGGCCAAATTTAACCTTTTGGTCTTCTCCTTCATTCTTATAATATATTGTGTGACAATTTGTGGAAATATCTTAATCATCTCACTGGTGTCCTACAGCAAAACCCTCCATTCTCCCATGTACTTCTTCCTTGTCCAGCTGTCTGTATCTGATATCCTATTGATTACCGATATTGCCCCGAACATGCTTAATATTGTACTACATGAGCAACCATCCATATCTTTTCCTGGATGCATCACACAGCTTTATTTCTTTATTGTATCAGGAACAGCTGAATGTTTCATTCTGATGGTGATGTCCTATGACCGCTATCTAGCCATCTGTTATCCTTTACATTATGTCTCCATTATGAGCCAAATGCTTTGTATTACTTTTGTTTTTGTAGCCTGGCTGTTAAGTTATTCTGTAGCATCGTTTCTAATACATGGTGTGTGCTCATTAGAATTCTGTGGGCCAAATACTATTGATCAATTGTTTTGTGATTTTTCTCCTGTGGTTAAACTTTCTTGCTCAGACTCATCCATTGTTCAGATGGAGTCCACCTTGCTTAGCACTGCTGTCACAGTTTTGCCATTCCTCCTGATAGTACTTTCATATATATACATTGCTTTAACTATATTAAAGATTTCGTCCATTTCAGGGAGACTGAAAACCTTTTCTACTTGCAGCTCCCATCTGACAGTTGTGTCTATATTTTATGGGACTCTAATCTCCATGTATGTCCTTCCAAATGAAGGGAAGTCACAGATGATCAGTAAGATACTGACTTTGATGTACACCGTGTTTACCCCCTTTTTAAACCCTTTTATATACAGTTTGAGGAATAAAGACATCAAAAATGCTTTGGGGTTTATAATGCAAATTAAAAAAGTCTAGAACATCAATGTTAAAAATGAATTTTAATTTTAAAAGATATTTACATTTTTTAATTTAATACCTATTTTAAATTCATTTACATGTCTTGATACACATAGCGAAATTTAAAATAAATATCTTTTATTTTCAGATTTTCTTTTGGAACTTCCAACAAGGAGACCTTCTACTGGGTTCTCTTTGTCATGGGCTAAAAAGCTGTGTTTACCACAAATAACCCTATCTGGAGGAAGATATATCATTAGATATATTAGACTTGAACACAGTGGGGGATATTTACTAAGCCTGGTGCACTCGGAAAGTGATGCAGCTGTGCATTGTAGCCAATCAGCTTCTAATTTCAGCTTTTTCAATTAGGCTTTGACAATAAAAACTGGAAGCCGATTGGTTTCTATGCAGAGCTGCACTAGATTTTGTACGTTTAACCCCTGACCAAGCTATTGGGACAGATCACACTGAGCTAGCTAAGAAATGCTTGCAGTCAGTTATGACATCTTTTGGCAAAAAAAAAAAGGTAAGGATATACTTAAAAAAAAAAATAGGTAAGCTCTGTGAATAGGAACACATAACAAACATATAGTAGTGTTTTCTTTAATGTTACTACAATAGTAGATCTTGGTTCAGTCAGGCAGCAGTGATCAAAATGAATATTTTCCCTTGCTTATTATATGTGATGTAAACAATTCCCATTTTTCTTCCTAAACCATATTTTTCTCATCTCCTCAAAATATTCAGTAAATTTATTTGGCATCTGAAAGCCCCCATTATACTTATTTCCTTAACATCCCTCAACTAATAATATGTTATTAATTGCAACCTTTGATTACGCTTATTGTGCTTTGTTTCCTGCTATTATTGTAATTCCTTACAAAATATTTTAAGAAAATATTATGGAATAAAAAAGAAGATGTAGCAATGGTCAAGATGATAAAGTAGTTCCCCAATCAGAAAGCCTGGGGTGGACAGGGAGGTGAGGGCTTTGGTTATGGAAATAAATATTGCCTTTAAATTAGGTAATAAGCAAGCATATAGTGTGGCAATGGGGAGGTAAAGAGTAAGCATTATGTAAACAAATGTAGGTATAAACTGAGGTTAAAGAAGGGACTGGGATGCAATAGTGCTAGAACCATGTGGAAGGCTATCCAGTCAGCCACAGGTTATTAAAAAAGACAGTCTGATGTGAGGGAAGGTGAGGCCACTCTACCAGAATAAATGCAACAGGTTTGATGCCTGTTTTGATCATCTGAAAAATGATGTGATTACTAAATTGTGTGTCTTATCTGCGGATATGTCTCTTAAGATTTATGTTCAGGACGTGTGTTTAGGCATGGTAAGCATTACCACTTGCCGACAAGCCACCATACTTATATGGTGGCAGGTCGGCTCTGTTACGTAAAATGACGTACCTGTACGTTACTTCATGTAGCAGATAGTGAGGGGGCGTGCGCCGCCTGAGGCGCACACATGTGCCGATTGGCCAGAGGGGGAGCCATTCAGGGGGTCAGGTGGACGACATGTCCGCTGGGTACCCGCGATCGCTCCCCATGGAGACAGTATGGTGGTCTGCCGATGTAAACATGGCAGACCGCTGGGCTGTCAGTGATGAACCCAGGGATCCTGGTGTTCCTCCTATTCTTGGCAAAGTGAAGCGTTAACTCATTTAATAAGTTCTGCAGCAACTGCACATGCAGAGTGCAACTGCACTTTGCAAAGTGAACAGCATATTTGCCTTTTAGTATCAGAGTTAGGAAAAAGAAAGTAATAAGATATTTAGGTCAATTTGATGCATTTCATTTTGTATGATACAACAACACACAAAACTGCTATAAAAAAAAAAGGTAATGTTGAACGCTATTTCTATGGTATCATAAAATAGATAAAAATTTTAAAAAAAGTTGTATTAGGGGTATTGTTTTTATTTATTGTTATTCTACTTATATTTTTGATGTTGTTAATATGTTTAGCTTTTGTGTTTAAGATATCAGATTTCTGTTTTAAATATTTTTTTTTTTTTTTATGTGAATTGTTACTTACTGTAGTTACATCGAATATAAGGACATGGGTCTACCAAGTTCAAACAATGTGTGTGCATATTACTTATTCTCTATCAATTCCCATAGTCCTATATATTCTGCTTCATGCAGAAGACATCTAATTTTTTTTTAACTTGTTGACACTCCCATCTAGCGCCACTTCTTGGTGGAGGGGGGTTCCAAGTAGGGAACTCTTTCCACACCCTAAGGTAAACCTCCTTTCTTTTAACCTCTTTGGGAAACAGTTTATCACAGTTAATGGTGTCATCTTTGATATGTTTGTAGTAATCATATCCCCACTTAAGCAACTCTTCTCCAGAGTGAATAACTAATCTATGTAATCCATTCTCAACATCAACATTTTTACACCTCCCTTGGGATTTTGTCAGTAATTATACATATAGAAACATAAACACTTCTTTAAAAGGTACAAACATATTTTTCTATATTGGTATTACATCATAAAATTTTCACTCCCCCCCCCCCTTCTCGACGTCCCACCCTCTTCTCAATTCCCGCTTCTTTTTCTCTCTTCCGTGCTTCTTTGTGCTTTTCTCCTATAGTCTATCATTTAGATCTCTTCCTCCCCCAACGAGTATTTGCCACACCATGGGTTACCCCTCCCGAGCATTACCCCTCTGAGCCGAAAAGCTACTCACCTCTAGTGGTGACGGACATTGGGCAGTCTTGATCAACCTGGCTACTTTCCGCACCTGTCATAGTACCACTGTGGTACATGAATGTACTCCTGCACTACCTGGGTGACATACTGCTCACATCTGCTATAGGAAGTGATCTCTAGGCTTGAAATGTTTAGCAAAGTTTTGCCGCATTCTAGGGGTACCGTATATATGCCCCTTTTTTTTTTCATATAAGATTTAACCCACATGTTACTTAATTGTCTCATATCTTGTGCTCGTTGTGCATTCTGTTCTTTACATTGGTATTCTGTACTTATTCTTAACCTTTTTTTCCTCTTTTTTAGTTTCTGTACTGTTGATAAAATACTCAGTAAAACTTTTATGGTAAAAAAAATGTTCACCACTTAAATCTGGGGCATATTCAAATTAGTATGTCTTTCTAAACAATGATAGAAACTCTATGTCACGGACCCTACTTCCCCCCCTTCTTTTCCTCTCTTCTGCACCCCCAGTACTTTACTATCTTCCCCAGCATGGGATTCTTCTCTCCCCCCTGGCTGCTCACTCCTTTGCCTGCCCCCCCCCCCACTGTGCTGTCCCTCTCCCCTCCCCAGCAAGGTGCCTGAATGTCTGCTTCTCCGCCTTCATGCTCACTGTGGACAATGAACACATTCCTTGTGTGGGCTCAAATAGAGGGGGGCGGGGCTGGTTGCTGGGGCAACTGGACGCCAGGCTGGGAGTTGCCTGGCCCACCTGCTGGGACACAAGTCCTAACATATTTAGCTGAGTGAGAGTCTCTCCTGTGTGTAGTTCATCTTTGCTGTTTGGAAGACTGTGTGGCTCTGAGCTGCGGCCAGAGAACACAGAATCCCCTATTGGTTCCTGCGGGCCTCTTCAAACCTTCCTACAACCTGGATTTTGGATTTATCCTGTCCCTTCCTACAACCTGGATTTTGGATTCATCCTGTACCTGCCTGCTGGTGAGTGGATTAACACTGAGCCTACCAGAACTTTGCCTGGACTTTGTCACTTCCTTGTTTGCCCTGATCCGTGTGTGGCCCAATCCCTTGCTGGCCAGGACTTTGCCCGTTCTATCGGGAGCCCCCTGTTATGGACTACACCTGCTATCTGGAACTCTGTCCTACCCACGTTGGGTCTGACCCTGGGCACCTTTGTTTGGCCCTTTCTTTGTGAACCTACCCGCTACCGTTCAATAAAAGGCTTTGTTGGCACTCCTGCTCTCCATGTGCGTTCTGTCTTACCTACACTTCCGTCACACTGGTGGCAGCGGTGGGATCAGAACGCTGAAGAGGATGGAGAGCAGCCCCCCCAAACTGGACCCAACCCGGGGTGGGGAGTACAGGGATTGGACTGTGGCAAGTTTGCAAGAAAAGGCTCAGGAGTTAAGCCTTACCTACAAGGGACTGTCCAAAGAAGAGCTGGTCACCGCCATTGAGGAAGCCGGCCTTCAGAGAACTGAAAGCTTGAATGCTCCACTGTCAGAGAATGAACAGAGTGCATCCACCGTCTCAAGTCCCAGGAGCCCTTGGATCACATGGTACAAAGAGGAGATGGCTATCCTGGGACCCGGGGCCACCTTGGATGACAAGCGGGAGGCTATCCGAAGGGCTCATGAGCGAGAAACCATGAGAGGCCTCAGGGGATATGACCCTCTCCCCAGCCCACGAGTCGGTGGGCCTGATCGGCCAAGGGTGACTCGTAAAGACTTCAAGCCATTTTGTGAAGCTACAGGGGATGTGGAAGGGTTCTTCCAGGACTTCGAACACTTATGTCAGCTGCTGGAGGTGCCCCATGGAGACTGGGTACGCCACCTAGTGGGCCTGCTGGAAGGGGGTGCGGCTGCTGCCTACCGGACAATGAACGCACAGTGGAATCGAGATTACAGTAGGATCAAACAGACTGTACTAGAACACTACGCGGTAACTTCAGAAACCCACCGTATCAAATTCCGGGACCTCTCCTGTCATTCTGAGCCTTCCTTCAAGATGTATGCGCACAAAATCTCGCAGGCCTGCAGACGCTGGCTGGAGGGGGAGCAGGCCTTTACTATTAAACAAGTTGTCCAGGCCTTTCTAAAGGAACAATTCTTTGCCAAATGCCCAGCAGAGGTGCGGGAGTGGGTGAAGGAGAGGGACCCTGGCACCCTTGAGCGGGCTGCTGCACTGGCAGACGAGGCCCTTGCCATTAAACCCCATTGGAAGAGACTGGTAGTCGAGCCGCCCAAAGCCCAGAACACAGGCAGACCACTTCCCAGCAACCCCCTGCCACTCCCCCAGCGCCCTGTCACCCCCAACACCATCCACAGCCCCTTCCTACCGACCTCGTACTTCTGGGCCGTTTCTGGACCGCCGGTGCTATGGGTGCAACCAGCCCGGGCATCTTCAGGCCAGCTGCCCTCAGTACCGTCGCACCATGTCTGCCAGCCACAGTCGCCCAGTCAACTACCTAAAGTTGACCCCAGAGGAAGAACCACTACCCCCACCTCCCAGTGAGTGGCTGACCCCCCCTGTTGCCAATCCTCCTCGGGGAGTCTATGGTGTTCATCCCCTTGTCCCATCCTACCCAGAGCAGAGGCAGCGCCACCTGCAGGAGGTCCTGATTGATGGAGAGAGAACTACGGGATTTCGGGACACTGGGGCCTTCCTCATCATTGCTGATCCCCGCGTGGTAAAACCCGAAGCCATCAAGCCAGGCCCCGGGTTCTTTATTGAAATGGCAGGTGGTACTACGAAACACATCCCCAAGGCGTCGGTTCGCCTTGACTATGGGTTTGGGGAAAAGCGCTGCCAAATTGGAATCATGGCTGGACTACCTGCGGACATTCTGCTTGGAAATGATTTAGGAGAGCTACAGTGCCAATACGTCGGAGCTGTGACCAGGAGCCAAGCCAGCCACGGCCTGCCTGCCGAGAAAACCCAACGGGACTCCCCTTCTGCCCTGGATCCAGTGAGTGTTACCAACCCTGACCAGAATACCACCCTGACCTGGGACCGTGAGAAATTTAAACAGGAACTAGACTCTGACCCCACATTGAGCAAATTCCGGTGCTATAGGTGTAACCAACCTGGGCATCTTCAGGCCAGCTGCCCTCAGAACCGTCGCACCACATCCGCCAGCCACAGTCGCCCAGTCAACTACCCAGAGTTGGCCCCAGCGGAAGGACCTCTACCCCAACCTCCCAGTGACTGGCTGACCACCATGGCGCCCAATCCTCCTCAGGGAGTCTACAGTGTTTATCCCCTTGTCCCACCATACCCGGCAGCAGGACCTTCAGTAGGTGAGCCTATTACCACAAGTGCCTCCAAGGAGACCTGCCGAGGTCCCTCTGTCGGCACTTGTAAAATAAAAGGGGGAGGGGTTGTCACGGACCCTACTCCCCCCCCCTTCTTTTCCTCTCTTCTGCACCCCCAGTACTTTACTATCTTCCCCAGCATGGGATTCTTCTCTCCCCCCTGGCTGCTCACTCCTTTGCCTGCCCCCCCACTGTGCTGTCCCTCTCCCCTCCCCAGCAAGGTGCCTGAATGTCTGCTTCTCCGCCTTCATGCTCACTGTGGACAATGAACACATTCCTTGTGTGGGCTCAAATAGAGGGGGGCGGGGCTGGTTGCTGGGGCAACTGGACGCCAGGCTGGGAGTTGCCTGGCCCACCTGCTGGGACACAAGTCCTAACATATTTAGCTGAGTGAGAGTCTCTCCTGTGTGTAGTTCATCTTTGCTGTTTGGAAGACTGTGTGGCTCTGAGCTGCGGCCAGAGAACACAGAATCCCCTATTGGTTCCTGCGGGCCTCTTCAAACCTTCCTACAACCTGGATTTTGGATTTATCCTGTCCCTTCCTACAACCTGGATTTTGGATTCATCCTGTACCTGCCTGCTGGTGAGTGGATTAACACTGAGCCTACCAGAACTTTGCCTGGACTTTGTCACTTCCTTGTTTGCCCTGATCCGTGTGTGGCCCAATCCCTTGCTGGCCAGGACTTTGCCCGTTCTATCGGGAGCCCCCTGTTATGGACTACACCTGCTATCTGGAACTCTGTCCTACCCACGTTGGGTCTGACCCTGGGCACCTTTGTTTGGCCCTTTCTTTGTGAACCTACCCGCTACCGTTCAATAAAAGGCTTTGTTGGCACTCCTGCTCTCCATGTGCGTTCTGTCTTACCTACACTTCCGTCACACTCTACATTAGCAAAGGTATACTTGACAGATAGTGGACGATAGTTTTTGGCCGCTAACTGGAATAACATCCCCCCCAATGCACTTCAACTGTATATATCTCGTCATGGCAATTACTATAACCTCTATTAATGCCAATGGGCTAAACTTCCCTTTGAAACACAATTTATTATGGCAGGAAGCCCTATCTCAACAGTCAGATATACTCTGCATGCAAGAGACACATTCCTCTACCCATAATCCCCCTAACTGCTCCCACAAACAGTTCTGTCACTATTTTTATGCCAATGCCACTAAGAAAAAAAGCTGGCGTAATGATTGCCGTTAGGGCTTCACTATCGTTCCAACTTTCGCATGTTGAAACTGATATTAATGAAAGTTATATTATTCTTTCGCATCCTTCAACAACTAACTTCTGACCCTTCTCAATAGCTGTGCACCTAACTCCCATCATAGACAATTTTACAAAACTATCATGAATAAGCTCCGCCAATATCGCCATTCCCATCTCATTGTTTGTGGAGATTTTAATGATGTTGTTGATAACTCCCTAGACTCCTCCAATTCCACCAGGGAAAGATCCACAGCCCTCCACTCAAACTTAAAAGAGAAAAAAAGAGAAGACCTATATGATCCCTGGTGATGCTTACATGATGTAGAGTGAGGCTACACCTATTATTCACCCTCACTAAAATCCTACTCTCAGATCGACCCATTTCTCAATGATAAACATACATTTCAATTAATTGAAGAAGCAGAGATAGGAATGATTACAATGTCGGATCATGCACCAATCTCCCTCAAAATGTTCACTGATCACCGTATCAGCACAAAAATGATCTGGAGGCTTAACACCTCCCTCATTGTATGTCCCCAATATAAGGAACAGATCGCATCCGAAATAGATGATTTTTTTTTAATAATAACGCTGGCTCTGTTAGTAATCCACACGCACTTTGGAATGCTCACAAAGCTCCCCTTAGAGGACTACTGATAAAGCAAGGAACTCACTAGAAAAAGAAATGTAATGCTACTACTGATAGTCTATTAGGCCAAATTAAAGCACTCAAACAATCCCATAAAGCCAATCCCACAACTACCATTGATCTCGAACTCTGAGAAGCAAGGCAGAAGCTTAGTGAACACTTACAAAGGAATTTTGACCTCTATTTTAAAAGACTTTGCCTCACTTAGTATTCCCAACACAACAAACCCGGCACCTTTCTTGCTAAGCAATTTAAACGCCAACTTACCCGCTCCAAAATCCCTTATCTTACTAGCGCCACAGGACAGCGAATAATAAACCCCAAATACATTGCAAACCAATTTGGCTCCTTCTATTCCACACTATAATTTAACCCAGTCTGACACTGTCACTCCTTCTACTAGCAAAGACTTACAATGCTTCCTGCAACCTTTACATGTCCCAACAATAACCACAGAACAACTCAACCAACTCGCAGCTCCATACACCACCCAGGAAATCCAAAAAGCCATCGAAACTCTGCCACTCCATAAGGCTCCTGGCCCCAATGGCTTTGGAAACGAGTATTACAATACATGCTCTGCTCGCTGTGCCAAAGCATCGGAGTGGAAGCTAAGATTAAGATTCACATTTTATCCGTTTTTGGCCATTATAATCTTTGGCCCAACTGTTCAATTAAGAGGCTCTTGGTAACTACTACTATCTGGTGGCGGAGTTTATTTTTCTGTTTTGCACAGGTGATATTTCCTAGAGGATCTTACATTGTGGATGTCTTGTGATGGGACTCCTTCCATCTATCAACTATATGCATTCATTTAATGATTGATTGATTGATTAATTTCTGATACATGTATTCATATATATACATTTTTTTGCACTTTTTGATGTACCACCTTTTTTTCGCTTTTTATTAACCACTTCTGGACCGGAAGGATTTGCCCCCTTCCTGACAAGGCCAAATTTTGCGATTTGGCACTGCGTTATTTTAACTGACAATTGTGCGGTCATGCAATGCTGTACCTAAATAAAATTGATGTTCTTTTTTTTCCCACAAATAGAGCTTTCTTTTGGTGGTATTTGATCACCTGTGTGATTTTTTTTTTTACGCTATAAACAAAATAAGAGCAACAATTCTGAAAAAAAAAAAAAAAAAAAATATATATATATATATATATATATATATATATATATATATATATATATATATATATATATATATATATATATTTATATTTTTCACATTCTGCTGTAAAACATTCCCAAAAAAAAAAATCAAAAATCAAAATTTTAGGCCAATTTGTTTTCTGCTACATATTTTTGGTAAAAAAAATCGCAGTAAGCGTATTTTGATTGGCTTGCGCAAAAGTTATTGCATCTACTAACTACTGGAAAGATTTATGTCATTTTTATTGTTTTTTTACTAGTAATGGCGGCAATCTGCATTTTTTTGAGGGACTGCGACATTGCGACGGACAGATCGGACCCCTAACTGACATTTTTGACACTTTTGGGGGACCAGTGACCTCGCCCCCTAGCCTCCTGTGCGCGACCGAGGTATTGCTATGGCGGTTTGCCCAGGAGCGGCTGCCTACCGCAGTAAAAGTGCGGCAGGCGGTCGTAAAGTGGTTAAATAAAGATAATTTAAAAACTGTGCTGGTGTCAGTGGTACCTTTAAGTATATTTGAGTAACAGTATTGTTAAGAGGAAGATGAGAGACACCAGACCCAACAATGCAGATGAGCTGAAGGCCGGTATCAAAGCAACCTGGGCTTCAATAACACCTCAGCAGTGCCAAAGACTGATTGCTTCCATGCCACGCCACATTGAAGCAGTAATTCATAGAAAAGAAGCCCCATGCAAGTATTGAGTGCATACTATACTGTACATGGAGATACTTTTCAGTAAGCCAACATTTCTGTATTAAAAATCTTTTTTTTTTTTATTGGGATTATGTAATATTATCATTTTCTGAGATACTGAATTTTGGGGTGTTACTAGCTGTAAGCCATAATCATCAAAATTAAAAGAAAGACATGCTTTAAATATATTACTCTGTGCGTAACGCATCTATATTTACTTTTTGAATTGAATTACTGAAATAAATTAACTTTTTGATGATATTCTAATTTTATGAGATGCACCTGTATAGGGAGAGATGCTCCAATAGTGTAAAATTGCTTAATCTCTTTATTAAAATAGTTTACAATTGCACTTGCATTCTGCATGTAGTAGTTAGACTCGTTAAAAAATCTCTTTTCCGGCAAAAGAAAGGAACAGTCCACCCGCGCTTCCCGGGGTCAGTGTGGATGTGACGACCTCAGCACATAGCCTTATCTGACATGTTTCATGATAGATAACGTCTTCCGGGGCACGCCAAGACTATTGACCATTGACTGTCTCCAAAAAGGGGTCATTTGTGGAGTATTAATACTGTCCTGGCATTTTCAGGCCTCAAGAAATGAGTCAGTACATCAGAATTATTTAATTTTCAAATATATATAATAGATTGTAGACTCTATAACATTCACAACGATAATATACTCTGATTTTGGGTATTTTGGGTTATTTTTTTTCCAAAAAATTAGCAAAATACATTTTTCCTAAATTTATAAAGAAAGAATATTTATTTAAAAAATTGTATAACATAAACTAAGAAAGCGTGTTTTTTTTTTCTTCCAAAATTTTCAGTATTTTTTAATTTATTTAGCAAAAAATTAAGACCCTAGTGATGATTAAATATCATTAAATGAAGGCTCCATTTTTCTCAAAAAATGATAAAAATGTAATTTAGGTACAATGTTGCATGACTAACTAATTGTCATTCAAAGTTTGATAGCACTGAAAACCTAAAAATGGCCTGGGCAGAAAGGAGGTGAAAGTGTCTAATATTGAGGTGGTTAAAGTGGTTATAAATGTATTTTACCATGCCCTCTGATGAAGCAATGATGAAACGCCTTAGGGCGTGACCACGCGCCTTCCGCACAACTACGCAGACTGGCTCCCTCTAAACGCCAGCCTCTGCTGGACAGAAGAAGCAGTAGGAGGCAGTACACTGCGCACTCTGCTTTTGCATGTTGATATGCTGTTTTATCCACTTTACCTCCAGTCACATTGCTGCTACTGCGAGCAATGTGGCTCGTTATCGTCCAGCGACGTAGACCTACGTCGCTGGACTCCGCCCCTTGTGGGCGGCGCACGCGCGCCACCGGAGGCTCGCTCCCGCTGTGTTCAGCCACAGCGATCGCCGCCGCTCTTCCCCGATCGTCTGGGAATCTAGTTTGGAGATCCGCCCACTTGTGTAAACAGAGCGGACGGATCTCCTAAGTGACAGGCAGGGGCAGATAGCATGGTTCAGCATAGTTGAACATGCGATCTGTCCCTGTGTCACTCAGTCACCTCCCCCCACACACGTCAGTAAGCACCAGGCATACATTAACCCCTCCCTCTCCAATAAAATTAACCCCTTCCCTGCCAGTGTCATTTTTACAGTAACAGTGCATATTTATAGCACTGATTACTGCAGTAATGTCATTGGTAACCCCAAAAGTGTCAAAAATGTCAGTCAAGGGTCCGATCTGTCCGCCACAATGTCGCAGTCCCGCAAAAAAATCGCAGATCGCCGCCATTACTCGTTAAAAAAAAAAACACCAAAAATGACAGAAATCTTTCCCTTAGTTAGTAAACGCAATAACTTTTGTGCAAACCAATCAAAATATGCTTATTGTGATTTTTTTTACCAAACATAGGTAGCAGAAAACAAATTGGCCAAAAATTAAAAAAAAATTGATCTTTACATTTTTTTGGGGGGGAATTTCATATAAAAAAATGTGAAAAATATTGTTATTTTTTCAAAATAAACACTATTTTTTTTTATAGCGCAAAAAGTAAAAATCGCACAGGTGATCAAATACCACCAAAAGAAAGCTCTGTTTGTGGGAAAAAAAAGGACGTACATTTCGTTTGGGTACGGCGCCGCACGACCGCGCAATTGTCAGTTGAATTCGCACAGCGCCAAATCGCAAAAAGTGGCCTGGATGTAAGACAGCAAAATCCTCCGGTGGTAAAGTGGTTAATAATGCTGCTTGTAAGTTTTTAGAGGAAAGGGGGGTTGACGTGTTTGAATAAAGTGTCATACCGGATTACACTATCAGTTTCCCCTCTCTTCTTTCTCTGACAGCTTATTTGTTTTGGAGTTATTGCCATTACCTACATATTCCCTGGAGAGGTCTTTTTGAGCCTATCACCTGCCTATCTCCTGAAGAGGTCCCTGAGTGGGTTTAATACGCTGTCTGAATGACTTCAAGGAGGAGTCTCTCTAGGAGAGTTATATGGTGCCATGGAGTATATGTGCAGTTAACCTTTATTTCTGGTGAGTGTGTGACCATAGGGGAAGGCTACACCTGGTGTGGTGAATAAACAAAAAGAAAGCAGCACCAGCTTAGTGAAGCATAAGGTTTATTAATACAAAAAACACATAGTGACTTACTCTTAGGTAAGTAAAGGCCGGTACGGTAGGTGAATGGGATCATCCATCTTCTTGTCCTGGATACCGTTGCAGAAAGGTGGGGTGCGGGGTGCCGGTGATGCGTGGAGGATGTTGTCTGTCAGCCTGTCTGATGGTGCCGTGGTGGTGGAGGACTCTCAGTGGGGCTCCACTTCCTACTTCCTGTCAGCCCGACATCACTTCCTGTGAGGCAGAGGGAAAGATGGGCGTTGCTAGCTTTCGGAGCATCCGTGCTCTTTCATTAGGCGGTGGAGGTGGCTTATCAGGGACAGGGAATATAAAACCTGTTGATGAGTAGCTCATTGGAGCGTAAGTCTGGAGGGGATGGGTCCCAAAAGAGGCACGTGGTGTGGTGATGGCTCTGGATCCCTACCTATGTACCTACCTCACGTGGTGTAACCCAGTGTTTCTCAACTCCGGTCCTCAGGGCACACTAACAGGCCAGGTTTGCAAGAAAACTGAAATCCATCACAGGTGATATAATTTGCTGCTCAGTGATTGCAGTACTCTAGTCTGCACCTCCCCAAGGTAATACTTAAAATATGACCTGTTAGTGGGCCCTGAGAACCAGAGTTGAGAAACACTGGTGTAACCCATGGACATTCATATACATTTTTTTGTTGAACAGTTATATATGGACCAACATTTATTTATCCTCATTGGGACTTTTTATGTGGCATGAGTATATGTGGCATATGTTTCATTTGGAATTTCATAGTGGCATATGGTTCATTTATTCATTTATTATATGTGTGGCTGTTGATTCAGTCAGCAGCTATATTAATAATATTTTAATAATGTTTACATTCAGTGCCGCTTGATGTTCTTGAGTTCTTTGCAGCATTCTCTGCGTTAGGGGAAAAAAAATTTCCAATACCTGTTCCCCCCACTCCAATCCCTAAACACTTACTGAATCCTCACTCGGTCCAGAGCTGTGCCTGTCTGCGATGCTGCTGTTCCCTCTTCCTTGTCTCACAGGAGACTCTGAGAGCAGTGGGCACAATCAGCATCTGATACCGTAAGTCAAGTCTGGAGAGAAGGGATGGGGGGGCGTGGTTGAGCTGTACCATCTGGCTTGGGAGCATGTCTGCATGGGTGCCCCCTAAGCACATGGCTTGCTGTGGGGGGCACCCACAGGAAAAGAAAGGCCAGCAGGGGACTCCAGAAGAGGAGGTAAGGAACCAAACTACCATTGCAATACCACTGAACAGAGCAGTAAAGTATAACTATTTTTATTTTAATAAAAGAAAAATAGCCCTCGCAACCATCCCACTCAGTAGCGATGCTAAGAGTTTTACTGAAACTGGAAATGTATCCTCAAATAAGTTTAGGATATCTTAAACTTTTAATGAATATATTGCATTTCTTATTATACTTTGATACATTTCATAAAAATAATCTACTTATAGAAACAAATTCTAATTGTATTAGTCACATGCATAAATCAGCAGAGATTTAGTTATCTCCCTGTGAGATCATTGAGTCTCTTATAAAGAAGGATTTCTGATTCATTAACCAGGGGTTATACACTGATTACACGGAATGAATGTAGAAAATGTATTGCTACAGTGCAATATATTTTTTTAATATACTGTAATTTTATCTTTTTAATCTACCTCTCATTCATTTATTCATTTCTTCATTCAGTTTACGTATAGCCAAAACCATTTTCTTTTAGATTTGGATAGATCAAAGAAGTGTTAGAGCCACTGTCTGTTTTTTACTGCTGTCTGACAAGGTTCACTCACGATTTATCCTGATGACAATTGTCACCGAGACTCACTCAAAGTGATGAAAAAAACCCAAATTTTAAATTTTATATTCAATAATTTTTATTGAAATTTTCAAAAAGATAACAGAAGATCAATAACAAACGAGGCATAGTAATAACTTGCTTACATATGAACTGTTGTGCAGAACAGTACAAGAACTAATAGACATGGCAAGAAAACAAGGCCAGCAAGTGCTGGAAAAACTGCTGATCAATAAAAAACATTCTCATTATGGCTGAATTCCAAGATAGATAGAGAGCCGATCGCCCCGGGGCACCCCTAATGGGCTCATACTGTGCCCCAAAGAGAAGTGGCTAAAGACAGCTGAGAGAAAACCGCCTTTGTCTCTGAAAACCTAAAGGGAGGAAAGGCAACATCCGCCAAACCCCAATAAAAAACATGTATTAGTCAATAACTACTAGTGTAATTATGGTACGAGGTACCACATATGCCTCATAAACAGACTTAAACGTGGAACAGGATAGAACAAGTGGTAGGAAGAAGAAGAGTAGAAAGAGAGATATCAGAGGGGGAAGGAGAAAAGAAGGGGATGAAAGGGAGAGAGTAAAGAAAGAGTTGAGGAGAACAATCCCATGGTCCGACCCCACCCAACCCATAGATGAGTATCAAAACGGAAAGAAAAGGGGGAAACCCCAAGGAAAAAGGCGTCCTTCCGACCGAGCCCATCTTAGAGTGTTACATTCACAAATGTCGCCCAGGGTTCCCAGACTGACTCAAATATAGCCCTAGAATCATTCAAGATACTGTACATCTTTTCTTGTGTCATCATCCATGAAATTTTACGCTTCGCAACCAGGAAGGGGACCTTAGACTGTTTCCAATGCTTAGCTATTGTGATTCTAGCTCCTAGGAATATATAAGAAATGAGAGTCCGAGTGTGCTTGGGGACCCTGGGAGGATGGTGACCTAGGAGGGCATATAAAGGTGATTGCTCAAGGGAAACCCCCGTAACGCGTCGTATTGTGTGGAACATCCGATTCCAAAAAGAACGGATTTTTGGGCATTCCCAAAAAACGTGTAACAGGCTCCCCATAAGATCACAGCCTCTGAAGCAGACCGGGGACGAGCTAGGGAAAATTGTCGCCAAGCGAGAAGGGACCATGTACCATCGCAGCAAAATTTTAACATTAGCCTCCATGAGGCCCACCATGTGGATCCCACGAAAGGCTCTTCCGACACAGGTATGCCAAGCATCCAGGTCCCAGTCTACATTCAGGTCTTGTTCCCATTTCAGCATGTAGGAGGTTTTATTTTCGGGAGAAATTAAAGAGGCATAAATGAGGGAAATCCCTCCCTTGATGTCTTGAATTTTGGAGCACCATTGTTCGTAGGGGGTTACTGTGAGGGGGCCCGAAGATCCCCTCTGGAGCATGCGCAAAAAGTGTGAGATCTGAGAGAAGCGAAATCGCTCCGCAGGCGGCATCTTCAGATTAGCTAAACAATGTGAGTAGGAAAGAGGACCTCTGGCATCAAAAAAGTGTCCAATTCTATAAAGGCCTTTATCCGTCCACCATTTGAAAGCCTCAATGTTAGTTCCAGGAGGGAAGTCAGGGTTATGAAAAATATGTTTGAGAGGACCCCAGGGGGAGGAAATCTTTATGGACTTATGAATAAGGTCACAAAGAGCAAATGAATGTGAAAGAGTAGGAGCCAGGATTGGGGGGCGGGAGGCAGGAGGGCTCCAAAGTAAGAAGTCCACAGTATGGAGAGGGATGGCCTGTCTTTCCATGTAATACCAATCAGGTTTTTCTCCTTTAACATATATAACAGAAAATTGTGCCAGTTGGGCCGCTAAGTAATACTTCCAAATGTCCGGTACCCCGAGACCCCCATTTTTACGAGACCTAAAAAGCGTGGATTTGTTGATCCTATGACCCTTCCTGCCCCAAATAAATTTAAATATGTGTGATTGAAGGGAAGTAACTTGTGACTTCACTAGCGGAATGGGGAGAGCGCGAAATAGATATAAGAGACGCGGGAGCAGGGTCATCTTGACTGCGTTGATTCTTCCCAGCCAAGAAATGTTAAATTTTGACCAGTCCTCTAGGTCCTTTTTCAGTTTATTAATAAGTGGTGGAAAATTGGCTGAATGCAGATCAGAAATCGAGGCAGTGATATGTACCCCCAGGTAGGGTATTGAGTCGGAATGCCAGGAAAAAGGAAAATGTTCTTTTAGGCGAGTGACCAGGGATTGTGGAAGGTTGACGTTCAGAGCCAGGGATTTGCTCATATTCACCCTCAGTCCCGAGACCGCCCCAAAGCTATGGAGGAGTGATATGATGTTGGGGAGCGAGATCAGGGGGGACGTGACAAACAGCATAAGGTCGTCGGCGAACAAAGCGCATTTATGCACTGTATTGCCGCAGTGTATGCCACGTATATCAGGATGGTGACGGATGGCAATAGCTAGGGATTCCAAGGCAATAGCAAAAATAAGGGGTGAAAGAGGGCACCCCTGCCGTGTACCCCTGTGGATGGAAAAGGAATCAGAATAAAGGCCTTGCAGCCTGACTCGTGCTGAGGGGTGGGAGTACAAGGCCCGGAGAATGGCCAAAAAGGAGGGGCCAAAACCCCATCTCTCCAATGTGGAGAAGAGAAACGGCCAAGAGAGCGAGTCAAAGGCCTTGTGTAGGTCTAAGGATAGTAGGAAGCCCTCTTGGGGAGGGGCTCCATCCCAGCCCGAACGCAAGAGAGTAGCCGCATCAATCACTCTTCTAATTTGGTCGGTCCCTTGTCGGCCTGGGATGAAGCCTACCTGGTCCTTGTGAATATAAGAATGAATGAAGCTGGAGAGGCGAGTAGCTAAAATTTTCGTTAGGAGCTTGAGATCATTATTAATAAGGGAAATGGGTCTGTAATTACTAACGTCTGTGTGATCCTTACCCGGTTTTGGGATGACCGATATAAAAGCTGCATTCATGGATTGGTCCAGAGGTTCCGTGCCTCTGAGGGAGTTAAAGAATCTTGCCAGGTAAGGGGCAAGTGTATCAGCATATGTCTTATAATATATGTTAGAGAAGCCATCGGGACCCGGGGCGGAATTGGTGCGTAGAGCTTTAATGGCGATTAGAATTTCCTGCTCGGAAAAAGGTTCTTCTAGCAGGGAGCGTGCTTTCTTGCTAAGTTGTGGAAGAGGGACCCGTCCCAGAAAGGACTCGATATCATGTTCCTGGGAAGGCTTAGGGTCAGCATACAGGGTAGAATAAAAGGATTGGAAAGTAGCCATAATCGAGGCAGGATTCCTCGTGAGTTCCCCGGACCTAGCCTTAATTTTGGGCATAGAAATAATCCTATATTTCGGAGTCAATTTAGAAGCAAGCCTAGGTCCTATTTTATCCTGCGTGGCCAGCAGGCGTGCATTTTGCCACTGTAAACTCTTAGCTGCCTTGGTGGTTAGAGCCAAATTAAGGGAAAGCTTAACCGCATCGAGTTTGCCCAGAGAAGTCAAGGTCGGGTTACGTTTATGCTCCCCACTCAGCCTTTTAAATTCCCGTTCCAGCTCAGTAATTTCGAACTGTCGTTCGCGCTTGAGTTTAGCCCCCACTTGAATGAGATGGCCCCTGATGACAGCCTTGTGGGCTCCCCAAAGGGAGGAGGGAGTTATGTCTTGTGAGTCGTTAAGGGCGAAATATTCTAGGATCATTTTTCCTATAGTGGATTTCCACACCGGTTCGTGGAGAAGAGATTCGTTCAGTCGCCATGGGGACTGGCCAGTACGCAAGGGTGTGCTCTTGAGTTTAAGGAACACTAAAGAATGGTCAGACCAGGGTATGTCTCTAATTACCGAAGAAAGTGCTGAGGGGATGTCCATGGTAGGGACAAAAATATGATCAATTCTGGCGAGTGTATTGTGAGGAGCTGAGAAGTGGGTGTAGTCCTGAGCGGAGGGGTTAAGTTCTCGCCAGATGTCCACTAAACCCAAGGAATGGAGAAGCTTGGCTACTCGAAGACTTTGCTTAGGGGGTCTGCGCAAGCGTTGAGGTCCTCGTTTAGATTTATCTAGAGCTTGGTCGAAAGCTAAATTGGAGTCACCTCCCAAAATGAGTCTACCTTCGAAATGGGTGGAGAGAAGAGGGAGCACCCTAGAAAAAAAAGCCGCCTGACCCTTGTTAGGAGCATAGAAGGAAACAAAGGTGTATAAAACACCGCCAATGTAACCCTTCACCAAAATGTACCTCCCCTGGGGGTCCGCTATGGTATGAGTATGAGAAAAGGCCACAGTTTTTGAAAAAAAAATTGCTACTCCCTTCTGTTTAGAGGGTGCATTAGCCAGGAAAAAGACTGGATATTTATGGTGGACGTATTTAGGCCTATAAGACTCCGGGAAATGGGTTTCCTGAAGCAGGAGAACCTCAAGTCCCTGGGAATGGTAATGTTGGAATGCCTTTCGCCTTTTCACTGGAGAATTGAGGCCCTGAACATTGTGTGATGCCACCTGTAGAGAGAAATCGGTACTCACGGTTGCCGTCATTGGAGAAGCGAGGTTCGGGCGCCGCGGTGTACAGCTGCGGAACAGTAGTCGGTGGAATCGGACTGGAGTCCAGAAGGCTGCGACAAGAACAGAGAGCTCAATTGAACGATGGGATCAGACCATGTGATGCTGAAAAAGAGAAGGAGAATTAGAAAAGAAGGAAAAGGGAAAGTAAGGATGGGAGAGAAAGGCAAAAAACATGCCAGGACAGAGCCTAGCATGGTGTTAGGGAGGCAGGGGATAAGTCCCATGCCCCCTAACCAAAATCGTAAAGGCACCCTATACCAGATAGGGTGCTGTCCTGTAGGGGCCAGGAAAAAAAAAAGAAATTTTCCAAGCTCCTACTGGGGTGTGTGCACTAAAACCTCTCCGGGCATGGAGCCCCCACCCGGACAATTATAAGAAAAAAGAACAAACATGGTGGTCACCCCGACCTGAGGCAGAGCAAAAGCGCATAAAGGGGAAAGGGGAGGGAGGAGCAAGGGGGAGGGAGGGAGAAGGTAAGGGAGGGAGGAGGGAAGGGGGGGACTAAGGAAGGGGGGGAGGGAAGAGGAAGGGGGAAGGGAGAAACAGGGAAAGGAAAAGAACACGGGGAGGGGGAGGCCTCTGCCACCATAGTATGTCAAAGGGAAAAGTGAAGGCAAGACATGCGATCACGGCACAATAACTTGGGACCGGTCAATATGAAAAAAGAGTAACAAACATAAATCGGTACCCCCAAACTGTAAGGTAATACACAAATGAAAATCAGGCACAGGATAAAAATTCCGACAGACAATGTCCAGCGAGAGAGAGAAAAAAAAAAAAAAAAAAAAGGGGGGAGATGAGCAAAAAAAAAAAAAAAAAAGGGGGGGGGGGAGAAGGGGCTGAATGGTCAACTCATTCCAGCGGGGAGTGACAAATCCACTAAGGATGGTTGGAGTAACAATCTGGATCAATCAGGAACATCAGGGAGGCTTGACATCACGGTGGCGTTTATGTTGTTGCTTGTTCCAAACAGATGATGAAGGACTGATTGGCGGAGGTCGCTTGGAGGATTCCCGTGTCGGGTGAGAGGAGGAGGGGGAAGGATCTCTGGAAATGAGTCCCAATTGAAGAAGCAGGCGTTCCCCATCTTGAAGGGACGAAAAGCCGTAGGTTTTGTTCTGTAAGAGAAAGTTCAGTCGGAAGGGAAAGGACCACCAATATTTCAAAGATTTTGCAGAGAGAATTGACAACAGCGGTTTCAGGGCTCTGCGACGCTGAATGGTCATAGGAGACAGGTCTGCAAAAAGTTGAATCTTGTGACCCTGGATGGAGAGGTTTTCCTTGTCCCGGCTCTTCCTCATGAGCTCCTCTTTAACCCCATAGTAGTGGGTTTTCACAATGACATCCCTGGGAAGACCGTCCTTACGGGGCAATTGGAGTGCTCTGTGTGCTCTGTCAAGCTCCAAGCGGTGGTCCGGAATATCTGGGAGAACGTCTCTGATAAATGTTTTAACTGTATCGGGGATATCTTTGACAGACTCAGGGATCCCCCTTATTCTGAAATTTAAACGGCGACTCCTGTTCTCCAAATCATCCAATTTGGATAAAGCAGTGTCCAATTGTTCCTGAAGAGTCTGGATACAAGCAGTGTTTTGATTGGTTCTTGTCATGGCATGGTCGACAGTATTCTCTATGGCCTCAATCCTGGAGCCTAAATTTTGTAGGTCAGCTTTGATAGATCCTGTGATCTGCGCGGCATTATGAGCCAGTCCAGTAGCCAGCATCTCAGAAAATCTATGCATGAGCATGGAAATGTCAGGGAAGTGGCTCTGAGAGTGGAGGCCTAGCTGATGCTGTAGAGCCAGGGCCTCAGGTGATACTGTGCCAGGCTGCCCAGGGGATTGTTCCATGGCTCCGCTCAGCAGGGATGCAGTGGAGGCTGGTGAGAGGAGCTGTGCTTGAGGGAGACTGGTGGGGGTCGCTGGGGAGGGCCAGGGCTCTGGGGTGGCTGGTCTGATAGTAAAAGGAGTATTGGAAGTGTCCCCTACCTCCTGGTCACTGCGGATGGCTGAGGGAAGAGAGGAGACGGCCGCCATCTTGTCCGGATCCCCCTGTGAGGAATTGAACAGCAGCCGGCGGGAGACCTCCCTGCGGGGTTCCGCAGACATGCAGGGCCGGATCGCTGATCGTAGCTGCGGTGGTGGTGTAAGTGGCGGGGCGACCGAGCGCAGTGTGCCGGAGTAGGGGCTGACACTGTCCGGAGAGGCGCGGAGCTCCGGGACTAAGCCGCCATCTCGGAGCTCCTGCGCATGCGCACCCAAATTTTAAATTTTAAAACACCTTTTTAATTGGGACACCTTTTTCTGTGTTCAACAGTCAAAAATGGAAAAATGTAATTTCACTTTCTGTTGATTCCTTGTAACAGTAGGTAAAGGGAAATCTCCCAAACAAGCCACATAAAAAAAGACTCGGATGTTAACAATTTCCTACTCTACACAAATCTGAACTAAAAAAAAAAAAAAAAAAATCTTAATTAAAAAAAAAAAAAAAAAGTTTTAGCTATACGGACAATATATTAGATTTTATTGTAGATTTTATTTTTATATACAGTATGAACTGCTGACAAGTGTACATTTTAGATACAAGCTGTTTATAATTTTTTTTTTTTTTCAAACAATTTTATTGAATTGTAAGTGCAAAACAAACAAAGAAGTCAGTAGTAAAACAGAGTAAGTACAAAGTACAGGCTCAATATCTAACGAAGGACAACTAGCCAGCATCAGAAAAGTAGGTATACAATAAGGACCCAATATGGGTGGGTATTAGCCATAAGATCCCAAAGTACCTGTCAAAATAAAAAGGGGGGGGGGGCATCAAGAGTATTTTCTTATTTATTTATTATTTGTTTATAAGATGATTAACAAAGGAATATTTTAATTTATTTTTATGGTAGCAAAAAGCCACATGGATTGTCATCAAGCACCAACAGAAAAATGTGTAAGTGCATTCTTTTATGTTTCTGTATTTATTTATTTTTTACTAATATTTTTTAACATCTTTCTTTAAAATTTTATATTTTATTGTGATGCACCAAAACTACTTATACACCTACTCCTGATCCCTGATAACACTAAATTTTATGGTATTACAAGTGAAAATATTATTGTTAAACATGTTAACCACTTAAGCCCCGGAAGATTTTACATTATATATTTAGCTACATGTCTTTGACAAAAAAAAATTCAATGAGCGTATTTTTATTGGTTTGCGCAAAAGATATAGCGTCTACAAACTATGGTGTAAATACTGAAATTTACGCAGCTTTAATTTCTGACTGCCTATCTCATTTCATGAAGTGCTAAAATGGCAGGGCAGTACAACTCCCCCCCCCCCCCCCCAAATCACCACTTTTTGGAAAGTAGACATCCTAAGGAATTTTCTGAGAGGCATGTTAAGCTCATTGAATATTTTGAGCTGAGCTGCAAAATACTCACCATGCCTCTCAGCAAATAGATTGGAGTGTCTAATTTGCAAAATGGGGTCATTTGGGGGGTTTTGTGCCATCTTGGTTTTTTATGGACTTCAAAAGTGTGATAGGTAGTAAGAAGTGAGATCAACAATTTACTCCCTTAAAAAGCCAGAAGGTGCGGATTGGTTTTCTGGGTCCTGTACGTGGCTAGACTACCAAAAAGTCTCACACATGGGGTATCCCTGTACTCAGGAGAAGCAGCAGAATGTATTTTGGGGTGTCATTTCACATATACCCATGGCATGTGTGAGCATTATATCATTTACTGACAACTTTGTGTAAAAAAAAAAAAATAATAATTTCCCCGAAACTTGTGGCAAAATATAAAATATTCCATGGACTTACCATGCTTCTCAGCCAATAGCTTGGAGTGTCTACTTTGCAAAATGGGTTCATTGGGGGGGGGGGGGGGTTATGCTATCTTGAAATTTCAGGGCCTCTGAAACTGTGACAGATAGTCAGGGGTAAAATCAGCAATTTACGCCATTAGAAAACCTGAAGATGTGGATTGGTTTTCGGGGGCGCGTACACAGCTAGGCTGACAAAAAGTCTCACACATGTGGTATCCCTGTACTCAGGAGAAACAGCAGAATGTATTTTGGGGTGTCTTTTCACAGGTAATAAAAGCACCTGGTTGTCAAGAAATATTTCATGCGCTACCAAAAAAACTGCTAATGCTAGCAGGGATCAGGCCTGACTCTGCTAACACAGCAGTTTTGTGTGTTGTGTTTTTTTGTAAGTGACAGTAATCTATTGATTACTACACTTGCCTGGGTGAAAGGGTTAAACGCAGGCGCTGGCAGGAATCAGTGCTGACCGTGCAAACACCGCGTTTTGGGAACCCTAAACTATGGGGGCGCTAGTATAGTTCTGATCAGATCAGATATTGATCTGTTCAAACACTATACTAGTAATGGAAGTGTGTGTGCGCGTATGTGTGTGTGTGTTTGTGTGTGTGTGTGGTAATCAAGGGGTTATTTCTAACTATGCGCCGGGGATCTGTGGGGACCATAATCCTCCTTTGGGATAGAAACTAACTCGCTAGCGCAAACTCAAGTCACAAGCACACTAATACAAAATACAGTAAAAACAGTATATTATGTGTGTATTAGTGTGCAATGTGACAGGGGGGAAGGGGTTAACTGGATGTGATCAGGGGGGGATCAGGGGGTTAAATCTTTATTGGGAGGGGGTGGCGGGTATCCGAAGGATAAAAGGAACGGTGGCAAGTGCTAAACCTGGTCACAAGTCACACTTATACGGGTATATAGAAAATGCTATATACAGTATACAGTGTGTGTTGTGGCAGGGGGTATAGGGGTGATCAGGGGGGGATCAGGGGGTTAAATCTTTATTGGGGGGGTGGCGGGGACCCTAAACCTCCTTGGGACAGAAATTTAGTTGTCTGCGCTAATTCTGATCACAATCACACTAATACAAAAATACAAAAACACAGTATATTACGTTTGTATTAGTGTTGAATGTGACAGGGGGTAGGGTTTAACTGGCGGTGATCAGGGGGAGATCAGGGGGGGATCAGGGGTTTAAATCTTTATTGCAAGGGGTGGCGGGTAATTTAAGTGGAAAAGGGGGGCTGCAAGCGCTACAAATGACCACAAATCACACTTATACAGGTATATAGGAAAATGCTATATACTGTATACGGTGTGTGTTGTGGCAGGGGGTGTAGGGGTGATCAGGGGGGGGTCAGGGGGTTAAATCTTTATTGGAGGGGTGGCAGGGACCCTAAACCTTCTTGGGACAGAAACTTAGTCGCCTGCGCTAATTCTGATCACAATCACACTAATACAAAAATACAAAACACTGTATATTACGTTTGTATTAGTGTTTAATGTGACAGCGGGGTAGGGGTTAACTGGAGGTGATCAGGGGGGGATCAGGGGGGATCAGGGGGTTAAATCTTTATTGGGGGTGGGGGGTAATTTAAGTGGAAAAGGGGGGGCCGCAAGCGCTACACCTGACCACAAATCACACTTATACAGGTATATAGGAAAATGCTATATGCTGTATACAGTGTGTGTTGTGTCAGGGGCTGTAGGGGTTAATTGGGGGGGGGCGATCGGGGGTTAAATGTGCCTATCTACCTGTGTGTGGGTGTGCTTGTGCAGTTACTCACAGTTAGATTTGCTCTCCTCTCACGCTGGATCCAAAAAGGACGATGTGAGGGGAGGGCACATCTTCTCTAAGCCTGTGTTTACATTTCACAGGCTTAGAGTGTAATTTGATTGGGCAGGACCTATCAACAGGTCCAGGCCAAAAATGATTGGCCTGCACCTGATGACTGATCGGTTCTGAACCCAATCGAGTCATCGGCGGGACCGCGGGTGTGCGCGCGCGCCAGAGCGGCGAAGGCTAGTGATGTACCAGTATGTCACTTTGCCTGGTCGGGGCTGACCGGCGCAGTATATGTACTTGCACTTGCGGTCAGCAAGTGGTTAACTGTTCAAAGAAACTAGACATCATTTTCATGCATATTTTTAGAGGTTTTCACAATGCTTTAGGTAGATTTAAACCTAAACTTTCTTTTTCATTTTGGATAGAGTAGGGAGTAGGTAAAACCCTGTAGTCCAAAAAAACACTTTAGCACTAAACAAAGGAGGAATCTTTAATCCCACTTCTTTCCACAATGCCTATCAAGGGTGCAGCCCTCCACCGACTGCAAAGTCCTCCAAATAAACTGCAAAAAACATAGAGTACAGCGTAACCACCTCACACATTACCAGTGATAGGTTTTACTAAATCCACCTAGACAAATGGATACTCGCATAACAATAAAAACATCAAGCAAAACTGATCTCCTCCAGCTTGAACGCAATGTAACTCAGACAAGGAAAGGGGCATGACTCCCTAAACGCAACAGCTGGCCAGCCATCTTTTCCTAGGATGAGTCGTATTGCATTCAAGTTGGAGCAGATCAGTTTTGCTTGATGTTTTTTATTGGCATATGAGTATCCATTTGTATATGTGGATTTAATAAAACATATCAATGGTAATGCACAAGGTGGTTGCACCCTCCTGTATGTTATTTGCAGTAGGTAAAACCCCTGTCCCTTTTTTTGGGGGGTTAGATTTTCCTTTGCTACTGGTCCTGTAGACAGATTATTTTGTGAAATTAAAGTTATTGTAAAGTCTGTTTTTTTTTTCTTTAGGCAAACAAGGTATACTTACCTGTGCAATAGATTTGCACAGGGTAGCCTAGACCCTCCTCTTCTCAGGTCTCTTGTTGCTGCTTCTAGCCCCTCCCTCCTGATGAGTAGGGATGGGCTGCGTGTTCGAGTCAAACCTAAGTTCGACTCAAACACAGCCTGTTCACCCGTTCACCGAATGGCGAACTAATGGGCTACTTCGCAGGAACTTTGAGTTCCCGCATCCATTATATACTGTGCACTGGCAGTGCATTATGTGATTGGCCAAAGTATGGACTCTGACCTCCATGCTTTGGCCAATCAAATCGTGGCTCAGGGGCAGCTGCTGTGCACTGTGTGTAGGGCGAGATATAAGTTAGTTAGTTAGGCAGGGAAAGTGTGTTCAGCCTAAGCAGGCTTGACGGTGGCGTAGGTGGTAAAATACCAGGCTTGCAATTGAGAGGTTGTGGGTAGGAATCCCTTGGCCAGCAGGTGATTTATAAGTGGAATTCCTTCAGGGAGAGTGTAGAGAGTTTAACAGACAGTGCAGTGTTGTGTAGTTAGTTAAAAACACTTTGCTGGCAGGGAGAGCAATTTTTTTCTACAGTTTGTTGAGATCAGATAGTGCAGTGTATACCACAAAGATATATATATATATATATATATATATATATATATATATATATACACACTATATATATATAGGCTCTTCAGTTTATATCAGTTTATGTCAGTATTGCTGAAAAAACAAACAGCGTGGGGTCCCCCCCAGTCCATACCAGGCCCCTTGGGTCTGGTATGTATTTTAAGGGGAATCCTGCACTAGAATAAAAAAAATACAGCATGGGGTTCCCCATGAAATCCATACCAGACCCTTATCCGAGCACACAGCCTGGCTGGCAATGAAGGGGGTGGGGGCGAGCAAGCGCCCCCCCCTCCTGAACCAGACCAGGCCAATTGCTCTCAACATAAGGGGGTGGGTGCTTTGGGGCCCGCGGGGGCTCTGCCCTCCCCACCCCAAAGCACCTTGCCCCCATGTTGATGGGGACAGGGGTCTCTTCACGACAACCATAGGCTGTGGTTGTGGGGGTCTGCGGGGGGAGGCTTATCAGAATCTGGAAGCCCCCT
>NC_138771.1:645675568-645680568 GCF_965119305.1 Pelophylax lessonae
CTATGTGATCGCTGTCACAAAACACAGCAAATCACATGACAATTGTTAACAATGTCGATGCCATGTGACATCAGAAGGGGGCAGTGCCACCGGGTGACGTAACCAGGTGTCCCTGCCCCTTGCCTATATAAGAGCTGTCAGATTGAAGAGAGAGCAGTCGGTAGGCGGCAGAAGCATTTTATTTTTTTTTCTATTTTTCGTGTCCGGTTATTGACAATTAATTTACATCAAGGGACACTTTTCTTTTTTAGAGCCGGGTCACACTATTGCGATGCGGGAAGGCTGCGAATTCGCAGCCTTTTCCCGCATCGCACACGCACCCCCGGCAGTTCACACTGCCATATGCGATCCGCTGGGGGTGTCAATGTAATCTTAACGACACCCCCAGTTTGATCGCATATCGCAGTGCGATCGTGCAGTTCGCACAGGATGGGATCGCACAAGTGTGAACCGCTGTGCGATCCGATCCTGATGCGGCTGCAAAAATGCCTCCTGTGCGTGTTTGCACCGGGTGCGATGCGAATTTAGCCATACAAACTGTATGGCTAAACTCGCACCGCACAGCTGATCGCATGTAATGTCGGAGCAGTGCGCTCCGACATTACATGCGAACCCGGCACTCGCATCAGTGTGAACCGGGTCTTAATGAAGGATTTTTCAAAAACAGTTTCCTGTGTTTTTTTACTTTTTGACACTTTTTTGATGAATATAGGTACCATGCGCCTGATACCCATTCACATGGGGGGGGAGTGGGATCTAGGAGCCCCCTTGTTAAAGGGAGCTTCCAGGTGTTGATTAGCCCCCCACCTGCAGGGGGGGTTGGGGCTCCATGCTGATTTGTTTTTCTTTGTTTTTTAATACCTGGGAGCTGGCAATTGTGACCGCTATTCATTTTGAACAATAAGGGGACCCCCCCAGGCACTGTATTTAAAGGAATGTTTCATTTTCATTGTGTTGCAATTTAAGCATCATTAAAATCACTGCTTTTGAAAAAAAATATTTTTTTTAAAAAAATATATATACAGTATATTGATACATGTCCCCCAGGGCAGTACCCAGACCTCCATACCCCTTTTGTGGCCAATTACTTGCATATAAGCCTTCAAAATGGGCAGTTTTGATTTTTCCTGAGCATGTGCACTCAACTGCTATGGTCGGCCATGGCGAGGCCTGTTCTGAATGGAACCTGTCCTGTTAAACCGCTGTCTGGTCTTGGCCATGAGATTTAGAGCGATAATACCAAATTTAACACACCTGCTGCCCTTTTACATCTGAGACCTTGTAACACTAACGAGTCACATCACACCGGGCAGGGAAAATGGCTATTTAGAGCCCAATTTGGACATGTACATTTAGGGGTGTACTCACTTTTGTTGCCAGTGGTTTAGACATTAATGGCTGTGTGTTGAGTTATTTTGAGGGTACAGCGAATTTACACTGTTATAAAAGCTGTACACTTACTACTTTACATTGTAGCAAAGTGTCAATTCTTCAGTGTTGTCACATGAAAAGGTATGATAAGATATTTACAAAAATGGGAGGGGTGTACTCTTTTTTGTGAGATACTTTTTATATATATATATATATATATATATATATATATATATATATTTATTTATTTATTTATTTCTGCTGCCTTTGATACGGTTGACCATCCCCTCCTCCTCAAAAAACTCTACGCCTTTGGTTTCCGTGACTGCACTCTTCACTGGTTATCTTCCTACTTATCCAACAGCACCTTTAGCGTTACTTACGATTCTACTTCCTCCTCTCCTCTTCCTTTTTCTGTTGGGGTCCCCCAAGGCTCTGTTCTCGGACCCCTCCTATTTTCAATCTACACATCCTCTCTAGGTCTGCTGATAGCCTCCCACGGCTTCCAATACCATCTCTACGCTGATACTCAAATCTATCTATCCACCCCTCAGCTCTCTCCCTCAGTCTCCTCACGTATCACTAATTTACTATCAGATATATCGGTCTGGATGTCACACCATTACCTCAAACTCAATCCATCCAAAACCGAGCTTATAATCTTTCCTCCAACACGTGCCCCTTCCCCTGATCTCTCTGTCAATATTGATAGCATTACTATCTGCCCATCCCCACATGCCAAGGTCCTAGGTGTTGTTCTGGACTCTGAACTCTCTTTTAAGCCCCACATCCAATCACTGTCCAAATCTTGCTGCCGCAACCTCCACAACATCTCCAAAATACGCCCCTTTCTAACCAAAGACACAACAAAGCTCCTAGTTCACTCCCTGGTCATCTCGCGCCTCGACTACTGCAATTCCCTTCTCATTGGCTTACCTCTACACAGGCTATCCCCCCTTCAATCCATCATGAATGCTGCCGCCAGACTCATTCACCTCACCAATCGCTCAGTTTTCGCCTCCCCTCTCTGTCAAGCCCTCCACTGGCTTCCGCTCACTCAACCAATTAAATTCAAAATACTAACATCTAACAAAGCCATCCACAACTTAGCCCCCAGCTACATCACTAGCCTAGTCTCAAAACACCAACCGAATCGCTCTCTTCATTCCTCTCAAAACCTCCTGCTCTCTAGCTCCCTCATCACCTCTTCCCATGCTCGCCTCCAGGACTTTACCAGAGCCTCTCCAATCCTATGGAACTCCTTACCCTTATCTGTCCTATTACCTCCTACTCTATTAGCTTTTAGATGATCTCTTAAAAAAATCCTCCTCTTCAGAGAAGCCTATCCTACCCACACCTGACAACTGTACCTCCATTTTCTCCATCAACCCATCCCCCACAGCTATTGCCTTTTGTTTCACTTGACCCCCCCCCCCCTTCTAGATTGTAAGCTCTAACGAGCAGGGCCCTCTAAATCCTTCTGTGTTGAATTGTATTGTAACTGTATTGTCTTCCCTCATATTTTAAAGTGCTGCGCAAACTGTCGGCGCTATATAAATCCTGTATAATAATTAAAATTATATATATATAGATATATATATATATATATCTATATATATATCTATATATATATATATATATATATATGTGCGTGTGTGTGTGCCTATATATGTATGTCTATAGAGCTAGGAAAAAATATACATGCCCATCAAATAGACTATAAATAAATATATATATATATATATATATATATATATATATATATATATATTTTTTTTTTTTTTTTTTCTTTTCTTTTTTACATGCATATACATACATGCGTACATGTTCCTTGTATTGTATGTATTACTTGCATTGTATAGTGCTGTGTAACATGATGTCTGAATAATATTATTGATAATAATAATAATAATAATAATAATAATAATAATAATAATAATAATAATAATAATAATAATAATAATAATAATAATGATACATTATTATTATTATTATTATTATTATTATTATTATTATTATTATTATTAGTCGTAGTAGTAGTAGTAGTATTATTTGTATTATTGTTATTATTATTGGTATTTAATATTATTAATAGTAGTTGTAGTAGTAGTATTTAGTTATATTAAAATAAAAAAAAAAAACACTACCCAAAGTTGTCAATAAAATTAATCATTATCATCAAACATAACATTAAACAAAAGGATTTGCTTTTAATATTTACACCTACAATTGTGTCAGTATTGTAAAGTGTTAAATCCTAAACTAGAAATTTCTTTCAATAGATAAACAAGAGAATAGATATATTGGGAATGTGTGTACAGTGTATTGACTAGATTGAGTCTAATTCTTCATACAAAGCCCCTGACACCCTATCATGGTGCACATGTAGACAAAAGATAATTTACATTAGACACCAGTCTCATTGCTGGGAATACCTGTCTGCAGGAGTTTTAACAATACATCAAAATAACTGACGTAATGTTAAAGATTCCTCAGATGATTAATTAGATTCCTTAGAATAAAACAGAATTAAATGCTGACAAGTTACCAACACTGATTAGCCACAGTACAATTATGATTAGCTAAGGTAATGTTAATGATTCCTCAGATGATTTCTTAGATTCTTCAGAATAAAGCAAAATAAATGATAACAAGTTACCAACACTGATTAACCACAGTACAATTATGTACAATTTAATGTATTGTTAAAGATTCCTCAAATGATTAATTAGATTCCTCAGAATGAAACAGAATTATGACAAGTTACCAACACTGTAAAAATGTAATAGGCAATATTTACACAATATTATCAATACCATAGATTTATGTATAATCATATTTATTCTATTTGTTTTGGTTACAGAATAAACATAACTCTATTCAGTAGCATTAGCGCAATATTGTCAAACAATAATTCTTACAGTAAAATTATTTTCAATTCAGTCATGACTTATATCATTATTCATTTTAACTATAAACTGATAATGTAATTAATTGCTTATAACTACTGTACAGTATGTCATGTTTTCATAGGGAATATTATCATATCTAAAGTATGATACTGAAATGCATTTATTACTCTTCAGAAGTGCATAGGAGGAAATAAATGAAAAACAAACAATATCTTGCATTTTAAGAAGTTGTAAGAGAAAGAAAGACAAGTTTTTAACAGAAAAATATAAGTGTACACACCCTATAGACCAGAGACATTTTTGCATTTCTGCTATGGGCCTATTGCTTCAGCAATAACTTTGTTAGATACAAAGTATAATGTTAATATTATTATTTCTCTCATTTTAAACCAAAGTATAATTATAATTATGGTACACATCATTACAAAGTTATTGAAAATGTAAAACAAATAAAAATATATGCTTTACATTTTTTAAGTGACAAACAAAATTACCAAATAAAACAAAACAAAAAAAAAATATTGTTGTTATATAAATATAAATAAATAAATATTGTTATAAGGAAAAAAAAAAGTAAAAAAAAAAAACAAAAAAAAACAAAAAAAAAAACAAATCTACCTGAAGCTGATGGTTAATGGGAGAAGAGAAAATAGTTAATTATGGCCAATTACAGTAAACTAGAGGTTAAATGGGTTTTAGAGAGGGACACATTTTGAT